>NC_056726.1:13581982-13686982 GCF_019279795.1 Protopterus annectens
AAAACATGAACGTATTGTTGGCTCTAAGCTGCTTCCAGTAGGTCAGTCCATTCACCTGATCTTACTCTCCTTAAATTGACTTCAAAATGGGCAAGATAATAATTTTCCATGTTAGGCAATTTCATTTATTGAAGACCTACTTCACCTGTTCCATTACCATAACAGAGAGTTGTAATGTGCATGTCAGGTTTCGTATGGAGCTAAATATGGTATGATAAACCCTAAATGAAGGACCTGTTTGACTGGCTAATATCGCTTTTCAGTGACTATCCATTACTGCTCTGATAAGGCATTGGAAAACTTTTGTCTCCCTGCTGCCAAAATACCTGTCTAAGTCTGGAGTTCCAAGTCCCACTATACTGCCTGGAAGGGTATGTGTCCCATGATATTCTTGGCTTAGCATTTACACAGATGAATTTCTGGATAACTTGATTTAATCCTTTTAATATTTCCTTTGGGGGTGAATCAGTAAGCCTCTCAGTAGGAGCAAACAGTTTACTGTTTGAATACAGTGTGTCATATCATGACAAATAGTGTCCCATTTTTAACCCACCGTAGTGTTTCATCTACTATATCCCCAAATGTTAGCTCAGAGGAGGCTCCCAGTGAAGGAGCTAATTTTATGCCTAAATACAGAATCCAGTCCATGCTCAGAAAAAATTGGTATCTGCTTATTAATTCCTCTGACAGAGCATAATTTAGTTCTGGGGCACTAGTTTTATGCACACTGATTTTATATTCAGCCAGTTCCCCTCTGTGTACAAGTCATTAAAATAACACTTCCAAGCCGTGCTCAGGATTTGCTAAGACCAACAGGTCATCCACATATAGATCCAGCTTTTTTTTTTTTTTTTTTTTTTTTTTTTAGTCCAACAGATAACTTTTATTCTACACAAAATGGCAATTCAGTAAAACGAATGTTAGCAGTTGAGTCATAACTAACTGTTAAATGCAATGCATTATGGGATATGTATTTGCTTAAAACAGCAATATTATACAGTTATTTTAAAGTAGCAATAGCTATAATGAATATTCTCAGTATGTACGGACTCAAGTAGCTCTACATTACTTAATCATCACATCTCCTCAAATAAGGAAAGAAAAACTTCTCCTTTGAATTGCAGTGTGGATGTATGCACAAGTGATGCACACATGCATTCAACACTCTGAATTGATCCTGGCAGTGCACATATTCAACATTTTTAAATATTCTTAAAATGATTATTTATGAAGCAGCAACTTGAGAGAAGCATCCATAGGAGCTGCTTCTGACAAGAAAAAGTATGCAGTCACCTATCTGATGTTCTGACTGTGGCACAGTCCTGATAAACTGGCACTCTGACTTTTTGCCCACTGAGTGCCGCACAACCAGTAAAGGAACTAAAGCTGGAAAACTTTTAGACAAGCAATTATCATTTTTCAAGTCACACAGCAAAACAATATTAACAGGATCAGCACAGTCAGGCACATCTGGGTAACAAACCATCTGTCATCACATATTGTGAATTTTGAACTTCTACCTTTGAACTTCTACCTAGTAAGGTTGTGGTATCACTTTTGAGGAAACAGGAATACTCTTATTAGATGTGGAGCTGGTTATCTTCATAAAAAACATATTATATATATATATATATATATATATATATATATATATATATTTTTTTTTTTTTTTTGGAACAGTGATTCCAGGTTGAGCTCATTAGAAGCTACTGGAACATAGCTCCAGTTTTATGTAACTATGGCACCATCTTCCATTTGCACTATGCATGATCTTGGTTTATAAGTTTTTTGTACTGCAAACCTGCTATGTCCTACTTCTCCCTTTCTAACTTTAGGCATATCGGTTTGCCTTTTTGAAGGATAGGTAGTGGAATAGCACGTGTTGTAGAAATGTTTGTATGAAGCTATAGTTCATATGTTATTTTCTTTATCTGAGTTGTATGAATGGTTTGAGGCTCATGCTTCCCACAAACATTGGCAAATTAGTCCTTATTTGTCTTCTGTTACCTGGGAAGGGCTTACTTCTCTAGCACTGTGTGGGACTGGGACAACTCAGTATAACATGAGAGCTCCGTGAGGATCAGGTTGTCTTCATATCTTTTTAGCTGTCTGAATTGCTCTGTCACTTTCACCATTTGAGTGCGGATAGTGAGGACATGACATAGTTGTCATTAAGCTGTTGAAGAATGAATGTATGCACCATTGTCTGTAACCAGTTCAAAAGATACTCCTTATTTTGTGAACATTATCTTCAAATGTATTAATTCTATGTTACAAGAATAATAGTCCACAACTATGAGGTAGTTTTTTACCTTAGAACTGTCACAAATCAGCAGTAAAAATCTTATACTGAGGACCTTGAGCTAAGGATGCCAGTGTTAATGTCTATCTCATTTGAGAGGATTTACAGAAAAAACAGAATTGGAACTTTGATATATGCTTTGCAATATCTTGGTTAAAGCTTGGCCACCAGACATTTTGGCTCTGTCTTGATACTTTGTGAGACCTTTATGTTCTTTGTGTATATTTAGTGGCTTTTCAGCATGTTGTGAAGAGATTACTACTCATCTTTCCTGATACAGCTATAAGCCATCTTTCTCTGATAGTTGTGCTCTGACGGCCTAACATTTATAGGTGAGATACTTTTTTTGAGCCCAGCAATTTTGGTCGTTCATCATGAACAGATTGGGTAAGAGTCTGTAAATCATGGTAATTTCTGTTAGCTTGCTTTAGCTTTGGTAGTCTCTTGGTTGTCACATGTCTGGTTGATAATTTGCTCTGCACACAGGTAGCAACATCATCTTTGATATATAATAATAAATGACAATACACAGGATTTTTGATTAACGTGTGCTATGACTGTGGCACATGGATTGCTCAGGCATTGAAACTTCTCAGTCTCATTAACAGTCTTTGGCACCTATGTGGTGGTTTGTCTAAGAATTAATCCTTGGAACCAATGATATGATCAGTTTGAGGCTGAAATCTCTGAAGTCCTAATAGATATTGTGAGAATTTCTCACATGTCCACATACTTGCAATGCACTGTTTTTTTCAACAATGTTTTCTATTTTATTAAAAACAATAACATATTGACAATCATAACAAAAAAAATGAAAGAAATTATGACCAAAGTCCATAACAAATAATATAAATGTACATACATTAGGGAATCACTTACGTTTTCATCAGTAAAGAATATAACTTTTCCCATGCATTTAATTTGTGAGTTGCATTTTTTTGTTCGAAGCTTAATGTTTGAGATTTCCTTATCGCACAAATATTTGGCTAAATAAATGAACTCTTGATTAAAAGAAAGAGGAGAATTACTTTTCCAAATTTTTGTTATAACTTTTCTTGCAATTGCAAGTATTAACCATAGAACATGAATTTGAGTTTTTTGCATAACTTCTGGAATCTGTGCATTAAATAGAATAAATTAGTCTGTAATTATATATTTATCATCCCGTAGCGCATTACAGCAATTCCTAAAATCTTTCCAAAAAAAGAATAACATTTTACATGAAACAATCATATGATACCAATCAGCATTTTCTTCCTTACATCTCCAACATTTCATGTAATTTTTTTTTTTATTTTACCAACTTTTTGTGGAGTTAAATAACTCCTATGAAGGAATTTCCAGGTGTATATATTCCAGTATGGGGAAATTGTTGTTTTTCCTATTAATTTTAGAAGGACCTTTTTATTATTAGCAGTAAATTCTTCCTTATTGATTTTCACGGAATAACTCCAGTAAGAGTCATCATAGATATGAATAAGGTGTCTTTTAAAGAGCCATTTATAATATTATATAATAGTTCTAAGCTTTTAAGTGCATTGTTCTCTTGAAAATCTAAGGACTGTATTATTGTATTGTGAAAGAATTCTCTAGACCTGTATGTCTAACCAATTTCTATTATCTAAGCTATATCTGGCAATAAGTGGTTAGAGGAGTGAACTTTGTTTATAGACAGGAATTGATTCCAGTAAAGTAGGGTTTTTTTGAAATTCACACATTTTATTAGGATCAAATGAAATTAAGCATTCGTTAGTATAAGCAATCGGGAAGATGGATATTAATAAGTTTTTGATGGCATGATTATATAAGGTGAATTTTTTAAAGTTCATTAGAATAAGATTAATAAATGAGCAGGTCTTTAGTACCTGTTTGTTATCTTGTGTGTACTTTTTTAAAGACCATATGAAGATACTTTTATTTAGATTAATAAGGGGTTAAAATAATGGTTTGTTATTAGAAAATAGTATTGATTCATGAATTGTTTTCCAATATGAGGAGTAAAATGGACTTAACCATAAAAAAAAAATCATGTTAAGGGTAACAACATTTAAATAGAATTCAATTCTTGGGACACTGATGCCTCCTTCCCAGCTTGATATGTCACTGTAGAGATATTCTGGGCTTTTTGGGGTACCAAAGGAACTTTATTAAAAGGTTATTATTTTATTGTACAGTTTTCTTAGGAGGGGAGATGATCAAGGATTGACTAATATATAAAATCTTGGGTAATGGTATTATCTGAATTAACATTAGTATATCTTCAAATGCAAAAAAATGTATTCCAGTTATTTGTAAGACTTGTGATTGTGTTTAAGTTCTTATAATTGAGAGAAATTGTATCCTTAAGGTTTGAGTTTACAAAGACACCCAGGTATTTAATTTGTGCTGTGTCCCAGTTGAAGTTTTTGTAACTTTTTAATTTGTTTCTGATATTCTTATTTATTAAAGGGGTTTGGGTTTTATTATGATTGAATTTTAGACCTGACAGACTTTAGAATGTATTTAGCAAGTGATCCAAAGAAGCCTCAATATCGCCAGTAGTTAGCAGTAAATCAGCAGCAAAAAGCTGCATTTTGGGGATCAGTCATTATTAAGATGATAACCTTTTATTTTCACATTTTTTCTGATGTAATTAGCTAAGAGTTCAACGGTTAAGGGTTGACTTATTTGGTGAAAGGTTCCATTTTAAGCCTTACAATTCATTTTGAATATCATTTAATTTTTTTATCCCATTCTCTTCTTTTTTTGTAAATACCAGTTTTTGATTTTCCCGTATAGTACCACTTTTAACGTATCCCATACAGACCTCCCAACCATCCCAAATTACTCATTTTTTACCGGGTTTTCAGGTCCAAAACATGGGGTGCCACGATTCCCGAGTGGCACCTCTTCATTTCCGATTTCCTGGGCTGTTTATTTGAAATCTGCCCCCCCTGGCTTTTTGAGCTGACGTCATCGCTTGTGCAATGACGTCAACTCTGTGAAACGGCCTGCCAACCTGTCGGAATTGAGCTCAGCTAGCTCAAACAATAACATGTGCGTGCATTTCTGGCACCTAGCTGCCGCAGGTGAGAATGGAACAAGAGAAATAAGCTGGGGAATGGTGGAACTTTGCTGCCGCGAGTGAGACGAGCTGGGAATGAGCTGCCACGAGCTAGAGAATGGAGCTGGGTAAGACAAGCAAATGGAACTTGTGTGTAGCAAATGAACTTAGCTGCTGAGAAAGACAAGGAAAGTGTGTGTGTGTGTGTGTGTGTGTGTGTGTGTGTGTGTGTGTGTGTGTGTGTGTGTGTGTGAAGGAACTTTGAACTTAGCTGCTGAGAGAGAGATGAGGAAAGTGTGTGAGACAAGGAACTTAGTTGCTGAGAGATGAGACATGGAACTTTTGACTTAGCTGCTGAGAGAGACGACGAGACAAGGAACTTTGAACTTAGCTGCCCCCATTCCTTATCAGATCTGTCTTTGTTGTGGGATCTTTCCTGAGCATAGGTTACCTGCAGTGTGGTTGGGTGCTCAGCTTATGTACTATGAGCCAGTTCTGGATTTCATAGTTTTTGTTATTTATAAGATTCATGTGTCTATACTCTGTGTCAACATGTTGCTTCTAATTTAAGTGTTTACTGCATTTAGTTTCACTGTTTTTACTTAAAAGAGAGAAAAGTGGCTAGTCCTTCTGACTTCAGCTGGAAGATGCAAAGAGAACATTTTTATTAGAGCCTTGCTATGTTTTTCAGTATATTTTTTTACTTATTAATATTATTCTTATTCTTTGTAGATTATTTTTGCATGGCAGTAATCTAAAACACTGACCAGCAAGGCTGGTTAATTAGAAATTTTCTAACTTGGTCCTTCTGTACCTTTGCCTTTATTACATTCATTTTATTGTATATTTTCCCTTTCTTTGATAAGCTAGCTCTCTGTTGTTAGTAACCTGCAAATGCAGTCACTTCTGTATGCTACAGTGATTCCTTGATCCTACTTTTTCATGCTATACTTTGCAGCATAGTCCCACAATAGGCTGGGGTTACATCAGCAAGCTAATTATTACTGTAATGTACAACATACGTAAAACTGCTGAGGTGATGTTGCATGAAAAAAGAAAAAGGAAAACGTTCACAGCAATCAGTTTACTTACAAGTGCAAATTTGTGAAAAGCTGAGGTGCTGGAAGCTATAGAGACATTGTCGTGGACTTTTTAAGTGTTTGTTATGACTTGAGTATATTATGTAAACAGTTAATTGTAACCAGATTGTAATACAAATTACTTTCTTCCTGTCACATACAGTCAATGTTGGCTAAATTCATAACTAAGTTTCTGAATAATGTATTGTTTTAAGCTGCAGAAGTAGTAGGTAATAGGAATGTAGGGCTTACTGGCCTTATTCTAATTTGTAAATGCAGTCTAGTCCCTTTCTTGTTAGGAGGTGAATGTAAGATTCATTGGCTTCAACGTTTTGGGAAGTACAATGTGTATATTGTATAATGTATATATTCTTATGGTTGTTGAAAGTGTGTCCATTAGTTTCTGATTTATTCTATGTACAATATTACTATCTAATTTTACTTGCCTTTGTAACTGATGTGATTGCATTCAGCTAAGCTGTGCCTAAAATTGATTCATTGTGATCAGTGCTAAACAACCTCATTTAAATCCTGAACAGATTTATTTGGGTCATTGAGGGTGGTATCCCAAATAGTTTTCACAAGTGTATCATTTGTTACATCATAGCTTCCTTTAGTAAAGTCTAAGAAAAATGAATTATTTATGCTTCAATTTGATACTGCTACTGTGGCCTTTGCTACTTAGATTATAACTGTAGTTCAGGAGCAGAAAGATCCTGAATTTCTCAGTAGGACATGAAAGATTTTGCCACCTTTAGTTGGATTTCTTTTATAATTTGTTTGATATTATTGTGATAAATATAGTTGATTGGTATTTTAATGTATTTATTTGCTGTTGAAAAGTTTGGATAGATAAATACCCCCAGTGCTGAGAGAGACGAGAACAGGAACTTTGAGCTTAGCTGCTGAGAGAGATGAGGAAAGTGTGTGTGTAAGCAGACTTTTATGATGGAAATGTTGTGAATTGAGCAGTTTTGTCATTATTGGTTCATGCATTTTGTTTCATTGCCTACTGGAAAAATGTTCAAACAATAAATTTAAAATGTGCTCTTATGTCTAACAAGTGTGCTGTATTATACAAGGAATATAATTTAATAAAGTCAGGAAGGTGTATCAAAGAACACATGTATTTTTCTTGTTTTCTGTACAAGGTGCCTATGGTAATCTTTATCCATCACTGGCCAGATGCATTTTCTTTGGATGTGGTATGGGTTTCAGTGCTGTTTCAATGAATGTGAGTTCAAGGGCAGAGAAGTTTTAATGCTAAGGCTATTTTCATTGTGAGACAGTATTGCTTTGTTTAGCAGATGTCTATTTGTGTTTGTGCATTGTGCTATAAAATGTAAATATAAAATCCAAATAATCATGGTAGAAGTAAAGCAGTATCCTCATTAGTGGTTATGGTAAATGGGGCGAAACTAGGTAATTTGACGTTGCAATGGCTGCAGGGGGACTCTGGTGCCATATTTTGGTTGTCCTTCAGTTTGCATTTGAAAGCTGGTATCCCACAATTCCATTGGAGTGGGCAGGGTTACATAATTATGTACGCAAATTTTATGCTAATCAGTGTACAGATTTGTACCTATTTTTCACGGGCCTTGTCCAGATTTATTATGTTTCCAGGTTGAGAGGTATGATCCCATAATATTATGTCAGTTACTGCTCCATTATTGTTTATTTCTAAAAAATTGGTTTATTTTGACTAACATCCATTCTTGAAAACCTTTTATTTTTGTAATATAGGTTGGGATTCTTTGGTAAAAATTAAGATTTTCAGAGTATAAAGTTAAATTAAATGTGATCGCATCGTGGTCAGAAAGGGGGCAGGACATTAATAATACATTTTCTATCTTGGAAAGTAAAGAGTTTGATACTAAAACTTTGTCAATGTTAGTTTGTGTCCCAAACCTATATGAATAGTGTGAAAATTTTAAGGAACTGGGTAATTTTATATGATTAATATCTTTTAGATTCATTAGATTAATGTAATTTTTTAGGTGTCTAGCGGCTGAAGAGATTTTAAAGGCTTTAGTATTTGTTGTGTCACTGGAAGAAAGAAGACAATTGAAGTCTCTTGCAATTATCAATTCTCCTTTGGGTTATTGTGTCTAAATAATTTTTTGCTGCCTTCCTGGAATCCAGTCGGAATTTAAAAGAGAGTAGTGTTTTTTTTTTTTTTCAATTTTAATTACTGCAATAGCTAGCATTCCTTCTTTATCAGTGTATGAATCTATGATTTTGGGCATTTTTAGTCTTTTTTTTTCCAGAGTATTAATATTCCTCTTCTTTTGTGTTTAAATTGAGAGCTTACTAGTATATTATAGTTTTTTAGTGTAAGTTTAATACTTACAATATTAACTGTGTTTCCTGGAGGAATACTATATATCTGCTTTATGTAAAGAAAGGTATTTGTTAAAACTTGCTCTTTTTAATGGATTATTTAGCCCATTAACATTTATTGATAGACATTTATAAGTTTTAATTTTCAAAGTGTTGAGTTATTGTAATGTATTTCATTGTGTCCATAGAGTATTTATAGTATATGTGTATAAAAATATTTGTTATGGACAATAGTTCAAAAATTTGTAAAAAAAATTTAACATTATATACATAAATGACTTTCATCATGGAACCTGAAGTTCCTGTCTTATTCTGTTTTGCATATAAGCCACATTTCTGCGAACACATATTAGCTAAAACAGGTGTCTCTGTTTTTTTCAGGTTTATATAAACAATTCAAAAAGAAGAGAGAAGAAAAGGATAAGGCATGTAAAACAATCTATACAACAATCAGTTCTATATAATTTTCAAACAGAGTCTTTTAAGTTGCCCCTTAACCATCATAAAATTATCTAGTTAGAAATTACAAGTTGGTTTAACACAATGCATAAGTATTTTATGAGGCAACTAAGATTTGTAAATAGCAGGAGTTCTCACATTCGGTTAATTATAGCCAAAATATGTTTACAGTTCAAGAAACAGGTGAGCTAGTTACTAAGATTTAGTCATTCATATGTGATGGGTTATTAGTTTTTATATTAGTGCCATTATGATAAGTAAACTCATTTATGGCAATTCTATGTTAACTGATCAAGATTTACACACATTTCTCAATAACTAGCTCAATTCTAGATATATTATGGTAAATGCAAGTTCTATATTCACAACATTTCTATTGTATCTATTGATTGCATTGTGATAATACAGTGCCATTTTAAGAAAATAATAACTGTAACATGAAATCTGTAGTGCATTATGTCTTGTAGCTTGCCAAACCTGGATTAAGTCAAGTATCAGACGGAATCTGATTATTTTGAAATATGCTATAACTGTCTGTTATAACTCAGGATAGGTTAAAAAATAGACATTGTTAATAATATAGAGTTAACATTGTTTCACAACCTGTATAGGATTTAAAAACAAAAGGATCCAGTTAAGTATGTAATAACCTATTGATGTTTGATACCTGCCACTCATTCTGGTAGCTTATTTAGAACATGATATGCCGGAATATAATATGCAAGCAGATTACTATGCTTTTGTAACATATACAGTATTGCAGAATACTAAATTACCTGTAACACAACCAGTTAAAAGCACTTCCTAAATGTATATAGCTGCTTAGAATGTAGTATTAATTGTGTTGCCATTATATGTTTTGTTATGGTTTTATGTCTATAGCAACATTCATATTTATAGAATTTCTCCACCTTCTTGTAATGGCATTAAACCCATGATTAATCAAAAATTAAGCCAAGCTGTATATTTGTCTTGTTAAATATAAGTACTTGGTATATCCAGTTACTGTAATTGTCTAACCATAGAGACAGGCACATATAGTAAAAGATGAGGCAGGTGTCAGAATATTGGAGTATACTGCATAGATGGATAGACGGTATCAAACTTCTAAAAAAATTTTTTTTTAGAAATTTTAAAGAAGTCCATGACTGAGAAACATGAAAATGTACATTTTATAAAGCCTTACAGTAGTATGGTCTATGTTTTATGATATACAGGATAATGAGTTTCAACTTTACATTAACAAACCAGGTACTGAATAATCATTAGTGCATTGATGAAGATAATGGTATGCTTTTGCAGGCAATGCTGAGTTTGTGCTTGAAAGTTAAGATGACCTGAAATATCTGCTTTATTAAAATTAAATGACATAGTCTCAAACAGATTTGCTTTTAACATAAAGAATATAAAGATACTGACAACTGGTTAAAATAAACTTTTTTGGTGATGGAGAAGAATAGCAGAAGAGTTTATCCTGCTTGGTTCAGTCAGTAATAAAATGCAATCCCATTAGTTCTCTTGTTTATATGTTGTCGTCATCTTGCTGCAGCTTTCCCGTTTATCTGGTGTATCCAGAACTGTAAGAAAGGGTCATAGGTTGAAACTGAAGTCCAAAGCGATGAAGCAGCTTAGTTCAAGTTGGTACCAATGCTGTGATGATTCTGAGGGGCACGAGCTTGTTAGCACAGTCACCCAAAGAAGTAAGGAGGCAGGAAATTGCTTAGTTGGACACAATAATTTAAATGCATGACTCGTGCATCTACGAACACTGACCCGCTCAAATCATCCAATGTCAACCCAGGCAGAGACTAACATTATATACTATATACAAATCATTGCAGCCGATAAATTAACCACTAATAGCGCCACCCGGTGAGCATCCTTGATTGCAAGAGGAACAAGGAAACAAGGCTAAAACAAAGTGCTGTGTAAAAACAAAGTAGTGCACAATTAAATCTCACCACCCCAAGCACTCAGCAAGGAAATATAGCCCAGCCCTCAGAGCCAACAACTCAAAATATGTCAGAGCCTTTACCATCAAAACAGCTGTATTTTTTTTTTTAAATTACATTTTGGCAATGCTAACATTTCTATAAACAGCCTAGCTAATTAAAGACAAGAGACTGTATTACTTCAACACTAAACTGCCATGTAAATTCTATGTTCTGGATAAAGTAATTACATTATTAGCACTAAAACAACACAAAGTATATTTATCTGTAGCCTACTGTAAAAGTCATTGTTGAGTGACAGGACTATAGACTTTTATCTCAAATTAGTATAACTCAGGTTATCTGTTATAGGATATTATGCTACATATATAGTCAGTGGAGCTAGAATTGTAATAAGAAAAGCATTTAACTGTTTTTTTTTAATCTTGAGAATTATTTTGAAGGGATATATAATATTGATTTCTGAAAAAGAAAAATGTAGATTTATACTAATTTATTTATCTCTGGGTTTTTTTTTTTTTTTTTGTCTTTGACAGACCAGTCCGTTTTTGTTGCTTGTTTCTTCAAAGTAGATGTGGTATGCATTTGTTCTTCAGGATTTATTAAATTTTTCTTCTTAATAAAGTTGTTTGCTTCTTCAAGTGTTTCAGAAGTTTTTTTCCCTCTTCTGGGCGACAGAGTCTTATCAGGAAATAGCAATTGCCCTTATGCCAGCTTGTTTTAATGATTTGATGAGAGGTACAAAGGTTTTTCTTTTTTTTTGCTAAAACAGCTGATGAGTAGTCATTATCAAATCTGATTACCTGATCATTTATTTTCAGGGGGAAAAGGGACCAGGCAGATTATAGAATAAGATCCTTGTCTTGACTGGATATAAATCTGACAATAATTGATCTTGGATGAATGTTTTTACTGCTTGAGGAGATTGTAGATAAGGATCTGTGGGCTTTTTCGATACCAAAGGAAAGAACATCAGGAAGTGTCACAGTTGTAGGGAGCCATGTAGTTAGAAAATTTACTTTATTATCACCTTCCATTCCTTCTGGTATTCCATAGAAAATAATCAATTTTATTTATAAGTGTTGTATTTTGTTGCAGAAATTATTCAGTGTTTTTTCTCTTTCTACAAGTCTACAGTCAATGTCAGAGACTGATTCTTCCAGTGCTTTTATTTGTATTTTCTGTTATTGCAAAATGTCACTTAGTATTTCAATCTGTTTTGTTGAATCTTCTTTAATTTTATCTACTGTATGATCCAGTTTTGTCTATTTTTAGCATTGTCTTGTATATTTGTAAGGATTGAATGTAGTTCCTTTTTCATGGAGTTTTCTTACTGAGTAGAGTTCAGTAGACTCGTCTTTCCACTGCTGTGTTTCTCTCTTCTTTTCTTCAGTTAATTTTGACAGGAAAATCTAACAACTATGAGATAAAAATTACACCAATAAGGAGCTTGAAGCGTCTAGATTCCAGATTTTTTTGTTTTTAAATTATTGATGTTTTTTCTAAATAATTTCTATCAGAAGAGTTTTATTGCTGCAGTGCAAAGAAATGATTATGCCTCTAGCTTGCCATCCAAGCCACGCCTCCTCAGATCCAGCTTCTTTTTGATTGCTTATATTTTGTAATCCTTGAACAGCACTAGTCTAAGCTTTAAAGCCAACAGTTCTCTGTGAAGAACAAACAGTAGGGGGAACGCAAGGCATCCCTGCCTGTTACCCTGAATATCATAGTACTTTTAATGATTTAGTTTCACTGTCTACTCAGTTTTTCTGATTGACCACAACCACACCATGATGTCTTGGTAGATGTCAAGTTGATATTTACATTCACCAGCAAGGTATTCTTGGAAAACAAAAGTGTCTGACTTCTTAGAACAGTTTTTTTTTACTAGTAGTTTCACTACTAAATCATCACACAAGTAATTTCAATGTAAGGATTTTCACCTGGAAGACCTAGTTGACATCTTGTCTTTCTAGAAAGTCAGAATCTCCTTTTGAGGCGTGGCCAAGGATGAACACAGGATAGCAGCAGATTTCTTCTGCTCCACCAACATAACTGCTCTGACAGGAAATAATTACTTTTAAATTCAACTAATGTAATAATTTTCTTTCTAAATATGTTTGGAATATCAGTTTCTTGAATAATATCAAAAAAAAAGAAAGAAAATTTAAATAATTTTCCTATCAGAAATCATCTTGGAAATTTCTCTTTCATCACCTCTGTTCAGAATGAGTTCCAGTAAGGCTAACAGTCAGGATTCCAGCATCAAGAAAGAGCTTCAGTCTTTACTATTAACTATTCAGCAACTAACAACTAAAATGGACAGACTGGATACTAAAATTGATAACTTTATAGAAAAAACTACAAAACAAATGGATTTGTTACATCAAGACTTACAACATCAGAAAGCTCAGATTACTGGTATAGAAGAGACTCTTAATGATATGGACAACAGAATTCAAGAAGAAGAAATTAACATTGAATTTTTACTGAAACAGAACACACAACTACAATCCAAACTTGATGACCTGGAAAACAGATCCAGACGCAATAATATTAGGATTTTTGGACTGCCAGAAAATATAGAAGGTAACAACATTACTTCCTTTTTAAATACTTGGCTTCCCAAAACTTTAGATTTGTCAGAAGCATTTTCTTTTGGTATTGAAAGAGCCCATAGGTCTTTATCTAATTTTAACTCTAATAAAAAGTATCATAGATCAGTTATTGTAAGATTTTTATCATCTTATGACAAGGAGATGGTATTAAAATCTGCATGGGCTAAAGCACCTATAAAAATTAATGAGGCAACTGTGCGTTTTGACAATGACTATTCTTCCTTGGTAATTACTAAAAGAAAAGTTTTTTTGCCATTAATAAGAGAGCTTAAGAAAGCACAGTTCAAAACTCACCTTTTGTTTCCTGCCAAACTAAAAATCTTTTTACCTGATGGCCCTAGAATTTTTGAAGACATGGACTCTGCTTTGCTGTATATTAAAAAAAATAAAATATTAGATGAAATAGAAGATATGGAATGGGCAAGTCCTTCGCTAAAGAGGATGGCAACAGGAACTTCTTGGAAGACTTCGGAGAAGCAAAAAAGACAAAAAACAAATGACATGTTCTATATTTTTTTTTCTTGTGATCTCTTCAATTACAGTTACTACATTTTTTCAGAAAGCCACAAATGTTTTAAAGATATATTCAAAGTTACTTTTTTGTGTGCAAAGAACTGTTTTGTTTTATAAATAATCAAACTTTCTGAGGAACAAATAACATGCTATGAATCAACTTGTTTCTCTTTGTGATAAAGAGACCTAAGGTTAGTAATTTGATACATTTCCTTTCTCTTCTTGTTTTAAATAATGGCATTCTTTCTAAACTATGCATTTACTGAGGGGTGGGGGTGAGTAGGGAGAGATGTTTGATGAAAAATATGGAATAAGTGAAATAATAACTTATTAACTCTTTAAAATTATTTATGCTGTTTAAACACTGTTGCTAAATATTATACCATGACTTAATTGCTTATACATGATTTCAAATAATATGTCATGATATAATTGCAAATAATTAGAACTAAAATAGTTGTAAGTAATAAGTCTCATGTTTAACATTATTAAAACAAACAGCAAATAATATATCTTTGTAGATACTCTTTGTAGCTTCTTTTTTTCTTTCTTTCTTCTCTCTCTCTCTCTTTCTTTTTTTTCTCTCTTTTTTCTTTCTTTCTTTCTCTCTCTTATATATATAGTTATATACTTCTGATAATACTGATATATGTATATAATAAGATCTGTATGGGAAAATGAAATGGGGCATATAAGAATAAGTTGTATAATATGTTAAATAACTGTAGGCTTGGTTTCACTGTCATAGAGACTGTAATGACTTGTAAAATACTTTGCGAAGGTTTTGCACTGTTTAGATTCATTTGTATTACTAAATGAATGTCAGTCACTTGCTTTTACTAAAATTCACGCCAGAATGTTATGGGAGACAATCTGGGATGTGGGTTTCCTCGTGAATAGTGTCTCGAGTTGTTTTAAAAGCTTCAACACTCAGAATACACGCAGAGAAGCTGAAAGCAGTCATTTTGAACTTTGAACCCTGATTTCACACTGACACATCGCAGATTCATGAAGAATGCTGTTTCAGGAAGTAGAACTGCTGTAAATGCAGCTTTGTGATGAAAAACGAACTTTATGTCATCTAAATGTGAGTTATTCCTTATAACAACTTATTTATTTAAGATGTATTTTATAAAATATAAAAGTTATAATGATTTTAAATGATTTAGTATGCCATAGTAAACAAGTGAGATATTTTAGAAGGCATAGAAGGTAAATCACATATACACTTGTTTTTGAAAGCTTACATGACTGCAGCACACTAATGTATATAAATACTTATGATTTAAACATATATAATGTTATAAATTATTTGCCTTGACTAACTGACAAACATAAGTATCATTATGATTATATTTAAGAAGAAATTGTCAGGTGACATATTTTAAAGCTGCAGTTCAGATATATAAAATACATAAGGCTTTCATCACAATGATTTATGTATAACTAGGAATTAACATTGCTGTGCAGTATGATTTTTTAACTTATGTATGAGAATAAATATTTTATTTAATTGGCAATAATAAGTATGAGAAGTAAGCTTTTGGTGCAAGTAATTTAAAGTTTTTAAAACTGTTAATTGCATTTCTATGGCAGAAAGTAGGAATACTCTAATATACGTAATGTTTGAACCATAATAGCCTAAGATATTGAATTCAAATGAACATAAGAACTTATTCTTACAAACTTTTAATAAACTAACATATGGATATGCCCCTTTTTTTTTCTCTCTCTCTTCTCTGTTCCCATTATCAAGATTGTTAGAATACTATTTTGATTATGAGTGTATTATACAGAATAGATGTACATAGTAATATAAGCTGTTTCTAAATGTTCTTACTTGTTTATATGAAGCTGATTTATAAATTGTTTAGCTTTGTCATAATAGATAATCTAATTAAATGAGGTTAACTTTAGTTAATAATAGTTAGTATTGAATTAATTTGGTGACAGCTGAGGCACTGCTGCTTAGGATTGGGGGATAACCTGAGTGGTATGAGCTACTCAAAGTTGGAGTTCTTAACTCCAGGCTGGGTGCAATGTTTAATCCTAACATTATTTTCACCTGATCATTGTTGTATGTATATAGTTCTGACATCCACATCACATTTTATAAACTCATTGTCACTACGAATAAAAGTGAAACTTACACAAAATTCCATAAGATTTTCATTAAATACAGTTATAATTAATGGAACACCTAAAGGAGGAGATATAATATCACTTATTTTGTTAATTGTTATTCTGATTATATGTCTTATATGTTTATAAAAGCTAAATGATACCTCTAAAAGGAATTTCTTTAAACATTAATGGATTGAATAACCCATGTAAAAGGGCAAGTTTAATGAGATATATTAATTTGCATAGAGCCAACTTAATATTCCTTCAAGAAACACATCTCCTGAAAAAGGATATAGATAAATTAGCCACTAATAAATATACAGTCTTGGTTAGTTCAGAACACACACAGAAAAAGAGAGGAGTGGCTATTTTATGGAATAAAAATATGCCCATACCTAAAACTATTAAGTCTTATAAAGATGATAAAGGAATGTTCTGTATGGTTACAATACAGATTAATGGGAAGATATACACATTAATCAATGTATATTGGATACCAGGAATCGGCATTAATACAGTGAAACACCATCTCAATAAGATCATATCATTTTCTATAGGAGATATTATTTTAGCAGGTGACTTTAATTGTATCCTACATGAAAAAGATACTACTACTATAGGAAAAAGGAAAATTACATCTAATGCAAAACATTTAAAGGATTTTATTAATTTATATCATTTGAATGATATTAATAATCAGATAGATTCAAAATCATTACCATACACTTTTTTTTCTAACAGATATAAAACTTATTCAAGAATAGATAGAGTCTTTATTTCTAACCAGATGGTAACAGACTTAATTAATTCCAAAATCTTTTCGTGTCCTATATCAGATCATAATTCAATTGTCTTTGAATTTATGGTAAAAAGTACTTATAATGTTCAGATCAAAAGAATGCCAGCATACTTAACTCAACTAAAAGACTATAAAGATTATATACTTTCAGAAGTGCAACATTTCTTAGACTTAAACACTACACCTGATGTCTCCATTGTTTACATTTGGGATGCTTTAAAATCATATTTATATGGACAAAGTATCAGATGGTATAATAATAAAAGGAAATCTTGGGACAAGGAATTACTAGATATTCAAAGCAAATTAGACTCATACAAACATAATAATAAAGAAAATATTATGGACAAAAAAGTCATTGAGAAAATAAATAAATTAAATGAGAAATACAAAGAAATTTTAACCCATAAAGTCAAAATAACATTAGAGAAATATAAGTTTTTGTCTTACTCAATAAGTCCCAAATACTTACATAAACTTAAAAATAAAACAAAAAGGTTGAATAAGCAAAATCATATCAAAGAAATTTTCTCTCCAGGGAAAAAGAAGAATGTTTCTAGTTTACCAGAAATTTTAGATGAATTTAGAAATCACTTTCACAAAATTAATCATAATAACATTAACATGGATCCTAAAGATAAAATAAAGAAATTTATAACTACAAACATGAACAAAAAACTTAACAAACAACAGACTAAATTAATAGATAAAAATATTTCATATACAGAGGTTATTACACAAATAAACAAACTTAAATCAAACAAAGCACCAGGTAATGATGGTATTATACCAGAGATTTATAAAATTCTTCCTAAAAGTACTTACTCATTAATACATAAGGTTTTTATTTTGGCTCAAAATGAGTTAACAACTCCCCCATCTTGGCAATACACATTTATTTCACCAATTTTAAAACCTAATAAAGACCCAACCAGATGCACTTCATATAGACCTATTTCATTACTTAATGTTGACTATAAAATGTTTGAGTATTTTTGCTGATAGATTAAAGACAATCATCCCAGGCATAATAGATATAGATCAGACAGGCTTTATTATAAATAGAAGTACTTTTGATAATATAAGGAGAACTTTAACGTTAATTGATTTTGCAAACAGGAAAAAGAAAGATTTAACACTTATTAGTCTCGATATAAGTTCAGCATTTGATTCAGTAAGTTGGGACTACTTGTTTATCTTACTAAAGTGCACAAATTTCTCTGATGCATTTGTAAATCTAATTGAACATCTATATAAAGGAGCACTGGCTTATATTAAGATAGGAACATATGTCTCACAAAAAATACCCATTTTAAAAGGTACAAAACAAGGGTGTCCACTCTCACCACTATTATTTACTTTAATAATGGAGCCTTTGGCTAATTTGATCAGAAATAGTACTGATATAGAAGGATTTGATATAGATGAAAATACAATATCTAAAATTCAACTTTTTGCAGATGATGTTCTAATTACGTCATCAGAAACTAACTCTTCTATGCAGTCCTTATTTGATAAAATGCTGGATTTTAAAAATATCTCTGGTTTGATATTTAATGAAGAAAAAACTAAAATATTACCAATATACACACAAAAAAATGTCCTCATTAATGATTTTAACAAATATATACCCAACTCAGCTCAGATAACTTACTTAGGTATAATATTAACTAAAGATATTAAATCCATTATACATAATAATTATAGTAACTGTCTTCTTAATATACAAAATCTTTTCAATAGCTGGAACAATATGTTTTTTTACCACGGAAGAGAGACTCACAATTATTAAAATGATAATATTCCCTAAGATATATTTAATACAATCAATAATACTCCCACCTACAAAAATAATTATTAAGAAATTGAATTCATTAATGTTAAATTTCTTATGGGCACCTAATAAACCTAGGATTGCATTAAAGAAACATACTAATAGCTGGTCTCAAGGGGGCATTTCATTTCCAGACTTTAACTTATATACTATCTCTTCTATTATAAAAGTTATTACTTTGTTAATAGATCAGTCATATGTTGCAAGATGGAAAGATTACTGGGAACTAATTAGCATTCACTTCATGAAAATCTCTTTAATACATAAAAATATTATTGTAAATAACCCCATGTTATGGATACTAAAAGAATTTTGTATTTCATCTATTACACCAAAATGTATAGTTAGTTACCCATTAAACATTATTATTAGTTATCGTAATTTTATATTTATGCATCCTAGGTATAAGGAATGGATTTTTATCCTATTCCCTATACTGTATACACAAGGTATTCTTTTGTCAACCACCTCTGAAAGAACTCTTTTAGTCACTGAGAATGATTTAAAGTATTGGTATCAGTTGCTGTCTGATAATAAAGTTAAAAATTTAGACTTCTTAAAGCAAGAATTTGATTTGAGAGAAACATGTTGGTTAGAAGTGCAGACTTTAGACAACATCTTATTAATAAAATTGATTTAATGTCTTTAACAGTTAAAGAATCTGTTCCAATTCTGATTGATTACTTGATATTAAATTTACAACATAGAGTTTCTGATAAAGGTAAGCTTTCACACATACATAAAATTATTAGAGAAGAAACTCATTACAGTTCAGATACCTATTGGAATTATTTCATTTCCATTAATGGTGAATCACCAAAACAACAAGATAAACAATATATATTGGAATCTGCTAATAAAACTACTTCTTCCATTAATTGGAGACTTTTTACTTGGAAATTTTACATAGATCTTTCTATACACCTTTAATGATGAATAAAATAAATAATAAAGACAACTTATGTAAAAGATGTAATGTAGAAATAAATGCTGATTGGGCACATATGTTTTATGACTGTATAAAATTGAAGGAATATTGGAAGTTAATCAATGATTTTTTGCAGGCCCTTTTCACAGATAATTTCATTGTTTCTAAATCACTTATATTATTTAACACTCCTGTTCCTAAAAGTGTTAAAAAAGTTAAACTTCCCTTATTATGGTCTATTCTAGCAGTGGCTAGAAAAATAATAACTAGAAATTGGATTTCAGATACTCCTCCTTCATTTAATGAATTTAAAAATGTTATGACTGAAGTGTGTCATATGGAATTCATGACAATAAAATCAAGAACTACTAGAAAAACGTCTTACTATATTATATGGGATACTTTACAAAACCTGTTAAAAAAATCTTAGTTTCAATAATAAGACATTACAGTTTAATCAATTGATTTGATTTGTAGTGGATGTCTCTGTAAATACTTTGGTTATTTTATTAAATGTTATAACTATTTATATTTTAACTGCTTGTATAAGATTGTTATGATATTTATTTTGTATGTTAAAAACAATAAACTTGTTTTAAAAAAAAATAATCTCCTTTTGAGGCCTTTAACATGGAAATATAATAGCCTAAACAGCAATTTAGGTAGTGTGGCATTGTAAGTTCCTTCTTTCACATTGTTATAGGTTCATAGGTTCATAGGTTCGTACTAGGCTATCTGCCCAAGGGCATTTATAAGCCTAGCCCATAGTTATTTGGCTTTCGCAACCCCTTTAGTTTGAATAAAACTATGCCTATTATTTTGCTGTGCCTCTGTCAAGCAGTGACACTGAAGTAATCCCTGGGGTATATCTGCGATGCATTTCATTGGTCATGAAAAGGAGAGCGTAAAGGGTACAATTTGACAGTGCCAGCATTTTGCCTTTGCTAGATGGCTTGGGGTTATTTCTGCATAAGACTGAGTGATGACCTTTTTTTTTAATGAAAAGCTCAGGCATGCCCCTTTCTTCAGCGATGTCCTTTTTTTCTTTTTCTTTTTTTTTTTTTAACTTCCAGGATTCGGCTAAGGCACCTCAAAGAGGAAAGGAGGACTGACCACTGCTGAGGGACTCATATTATGTCACCCATCTTCTTTTTCTTCTTCTTTTTGTAGCCTACCCAAGTTTTCTAAGAAACATGAAACAGATCTGCCTGTGCACATTGTGCTCACTAAGTCTTTGAGGGTGATGATTCATTATCTCAGTAGTCTTACAGTCCTGAGTCTCCTGCAAAATGACCTATTGGAAGCTGATTCTCCAAGCTTACCATATTGCCATAGCTTAGAAATTGATACATGGATGTTTCAGTTTTAGATTTGGTCGTGTATGGCTGCATCTTAAAGGTATTAGGTTTACACCCAGAACATGCTCTGCTGAAAAAACAGGAGATGTTTCATCATATTGATCACTGCTGTAGTATCTGAAGCCTATATGGGTTATATGGGCTAAGGGTATAACAGTTGTACAGCTTCCAAAGCATTAGGGCACCTTGCATGTGCCCAAATCATTAGGCAGCTTGAGCTGAGCTGGTTAAAGCACAGGTTTGTGTGTCAAAGCCCTCCAGAGCGTTCCTGCCACCAAGGACAGCACTCTTTTGTGATGGTCAAGGATCGACAGTTGGCTTGCGCTGTTCTGTTGCTGGATAGAAAAGTACCCTTTGGGGGAAATGTACTGCGTATTATTTGTACTGTTTAAATTTACTTTCCTGTTTAGCTAGGAATGTGTGTCTTTGATTGTCACAAGACTTTACTGTAACTTTGAGCAGGAGTGAATGTTTATTTCTTACAGTTTAAAAGTCATTTTGCACATTATAAAACTGCTTTTTTCTGTGGAGAACTGTGTTTAAATTACATGTTGGGGCTGATAGTGTATTAGAGTGCTTTTTACTGTTTTAACTTGGAAAAGTTAACTTGTGAATACTTTGATGTATGGTTTGTGCTGCTTAGTTTACCAAGGAACAAAACACCATTGTTTGTTTGACCATGGAACAAACTACCAGTTCTTCCAACCACAAAACGAAGAAGTTAACCAAATTGCCTTTGCCACCTCAACAGGCTAGCATTTTGCGTCAGCCGCATATGGGTGAGTCTGCTGTGGCCAAAGCTGGTTCCACGGACCACTCATCTCTTTCCCCGGTTCCATCTAGTGTTGTCCATACAGCTACTGTGGCTCAGGGGTTGGTCTGCAGTTGCTGGGTTCCTTTCTTTGTGAGAAAAAGAAAGCCACTCTTATCGGTCTTGGGAGAAGGGGCAGAGAAGTTGTCCCTGCATAGCCAGTATGTTGTACCCATCCCTGAAGCTGTTGCTGCCATTAATAAAAAAAAAACACACCAAAGGCCAGCAATTACAGTTCCAAGTTATTTATTGATGACAAAAAGGTGCTGGTAAATGCACCTATATAAATTCTGTAGTCCTCAGACTAGTTTCGGCATGCGCCTTCTTCAGTGAGGATAAAAAAATTAAAGAAATTCACCAGTGAATCATAGATGCTTTTAAATCACCCCTTAACCAATAGAAAAAAGGTATATTCCATATCATTACGTGATACATGAATATGTAAGAGGCTGTAAAGGTAAAGGACAAGAAGACTAGAATATATACATAATCTCAATATTGTGGGAAATTAATCCACACGATTAGCGCATGCCGAAACTAGTCTGAGGACTACAGAATTTATATTGGTGCATTTACCAGCACCTTTTTGTCATCAATAAATAACTTGGAACTGTAATTGCTGGCCTTTGGTGTGTTTTTCGTATCTTGGTTTGGCCGTGCAAGCCATACGTGCGAGGTGTGGTGTTTTGTGCTGCCATTAATAAACCTGTTCCTCTGGCACCAATTGTACTGCATAGGAGTACTTGAGTAGGTCTGGCTCAGGGTCTTGTGCAGGCTATTGACCCTTCTTATAAGGTGGTTTCTGGTTAAAGAAAAAGAGATTTTTTTTTCCTGAAAATATTCAAAAAAATGAATCTGTAGAGGAATGTGATAGGACAGATGTAGGTTTTTCTCTTTAGATTTCTCATAGGTTCATAGGTGTTTACTAGGCGACCACAAAGGCCTTTTTAAGCCTAGCCATGCATCCCATATCTCTGACAAGTTCTGCTACCCTTGATAAGTGTAAGCATGGGCCTAAGAAATTAACCATTTACAGGTTACCCATGTCCATTAGAGACATATGTGCCAAACCAGGGATGAATTTCTGGTTTCCCATCCAGTTGTCCAAGTTGCACTTGAATTGGGTTAGGGAGGAACTCTGCTTCACATGGATGGGGAGCCTGTTCCATAGACTGAGTAGTCTCTGGGATACATACATATCTCTCCAGCAGGTCCTATTTATATCCCAGGCAAGGTTTAAGTCTTTAGAATGGGTGATTCTGGTGCTGTTTGTTTTTTGGATATGAAGGAGGTCCATCAGAGTGGGGTTTGACAATGCCCTGACAATAAGCAAACGTGGTTGTTACCTACTGGAGAGAGGACATTTTTCTTACATCTTACAGCATATGGTGCACCTTCTTGTTTTTTCCAATGCCCTGACAATGCTCATTCAGACTCAGAGGACAACATAGTATCTGAATCTCCATCTGAGGGATTCTCGTTCGCTGAACCTTTTTCCAGAATGTGCCAGTGTTTTCAGTGGGAGAACACTGAGGTTTCTCAGTACCTCAGAGTACTTTGAAGTGTTGCAGCTGGAATTCCCACAACTTCCTCTCATCCCCCCAGTGCCATCAGCACTGGAGGATGTATTTGTCACAGGCTGTAGTTTCCATGATAGTCAGCCTGCTGCACCTATGAAAGTAGATAGAATGCACAAAGTTCCTCAATCTTTTACATTTTTATACACTCATCTCACACCTGACCCAGCAGCTTTAGCTTTAGTTAATCCAGCTTCTGCAAAGTATTGTGTCAATTCTAATCATTTCTCCACTTCAGACAAGGACGGTAAAACAATTGATGTATATGGGGAAAAATGATCACTTCTGCTATTTTGATAATTGTGAAAGGAGGAAGAAAGTTTTATCTGCAGTTTTGTCCAATGAGGAAAATCTGCTTTGTGTAGTTTAATTTGTTTTCCATTTCTCAGGCTACTACTTATTGTTTAAAGTGTGTTTGATTCTCTGTCTATGGTCATTAGTACTGTGTTGAGGAGCTTTGCCTGGTTGCATTTTCAGAACTTCCAAGAATATATAAAAATGAGATTTTTAATTTTTCTTTGGGTAGAGATTTAGTTTTTGAACTTTCTGCTGCAAAGGTTATCAAAAATATGAGGACAGAGGGGTAAGTTGATTCGGGGAATCTGTCAGATTTTTCAGCCCTCTTCTCAGTTGTAGAAGGGTAACTCTGTTGTTGCCATTTCTGGTTCCTCAGACTTTTTATCATTTTCCTTGGCTCTCTCTGGTATAGTCCTTATAGCCACCATGGACTGGGTGTTAAACATGTCCTCTGTGGCTGTTGGATTGATCTTAGTGGGCAAGAGAAAGCCACTCTTGTTAGTCCTGGGAAAAAGGACAAGGAATATTTCTATGCCTAGCCAGACTGCTGTGTCTATCCCTGGGGAGGTTTGTATTGGGAAAAATGGGCTGTTGCTTCAGAGCTTCTTATAAAAAAAGAACAACACTTAGACATATTTTTTCTCTTATTTCATTCTCTTTGGATGGGAATGATTTATTGGGCTTAGGTCAGCATTTAGGTCAAGTTCTTGATCCTTCCAGTTCAGCTGTCTGTTCTAAGAGGAAAATAGGTTGTTCATTTTCTGAAGAGGTTCATGAATTTGAACCACAAAATGATTTTGGAGGAACAGATTCTGTCTTCTCTACAGATTTCTGATTCAGATTCTGAGGAGAGTATGGCTTTTGCCAGTCTCTTTGTAGGATTTTCTTTGTCTGAAACTGTTTCCATAATGTCTCAGTGGAAACAGTGGCATTCCACAGTCCCTAAAGAACTATTATGATTTGTTGCAACTGGATTGTCATAAACCTGCTGCAGTTCCTTGTGCCCTTTCAGCATTGGAGGATGTTTTTGTAACAACCTGTGTAACTTACCCGATAGCCAGCCTGCTACCCCGAAGAAAGTAGATTGTATAAAGTTCCTTAGTCTTACACATTTTTTATATACTAATTTCAGGTTAGACCCAGCAGGAATTGCTGTCATAAACCCAGCTGCTACTAAACATCTGGTTAATACTAATTTCTCTCCTAACAGGGACAGGAAGGCTTTTGATATACTTGGGGGGAAAATATAATCTTCTGTAACCATGTCTTTTGAGGACATCAGAAATATTGTGGCATCTGTTTCCTTTTCTAACTCCTTCATGTAACTTGATTGCTTCTGTGTCTCAAGTGGTGACCCACTGTTTATAATGTACTTAGGATTCTGCTGATACCACTCCCATGGCTGCTCCCACTGTAACTGTCCTGAGAAGGTTTGCCTTCATGAGAAGGTTTGCTTGATTGCATGCTCAAAACTGTCCATAGGATGCTAAAGCTGAAATTTTGAATTCTCCCTTAGACTGTTATTTTTTTTTTTGGACCATCTGCTGCAGAGTTTGTTAAAAGGTGTGATGAGAGAAGCAAGCTGATTCAAGGAATTTATCAGATTTGTCAGCCTTATTTCTCCAAGTTTGCCAAGGGTTTAATGTTACCCCTACAACTGTTTTCAAAAAGCAAAATAAATGCAGCAAGCTGCTGTTAAGCAAATGTTTAAAAAGCAATAGCAGGGAGGTTAGCAAAGAAAGAAGCCCCCCCCCCCGCCCAAACAAGGACAGTCTAATAAGGTTGAGTGACTGTCTGAGACTCGCCTCCCCCAACTCTACCCTGGCAAACACTTAATCTTTTCAGAAAGTCTAAACCTACATTTCTCTCTTCAGAAACAGACACAGGCAGTTGGGTTTTAAAACTTAGCCACCAGGATCACAGCAGTGGGAGGCACTGTTACTCTTTTGAGGAATTTCTCATTATCCGCCAGACCAAACTCCTCTTTTATGTCCTGTCCTTCAGCATCTGCTGTTTCAGGGGATGATGGAAGCAGCCCGTCTTCCTCAACTAGGAAAAGGGTTTTATTCACAAATGTCCCTGGTACCAGAGAATGAAAATTGGTGGAGGCCAGTTCTGGAACTTTCCTTTCTAAAACTGTGGTAGTGCCCAAGTTCAAAATGTCATCTGTCCAGAACTTGTTAACTTTCATTCCTCATTTGAGTTTTCTGGTGACAGATTTAAAAATACATATCATCACATTCCTGTAGACGCAGATTTCAGATGTTTAACGTTTTCTGTGTTTATCACACAGTTAGTTTTCTGTATTACCCTTTGAGCTATCCACTGCTCCACAGGTGTCACCAAAGATTCTAGTGTCTAGCTGCTGTAATAGCCTATTGTAGACTGCAAGATATTTACATTTTTACATATTTGGACAATTTGCTTATCTCTGTAGAGTCTTTTTCAGGTGTCCAAAATTCTCTTACATGGGTGAAAGATACAGACTGGGGTTCCAGGAGAGCGTACAGCCTACAAGAAAACACGTCTTCACCTTGGAATCTGAACTTCATGTTGAAAAGACTTCCCTACCTTTGAATCAGCTGATATAGTGTAGATTTTAAGTATATCTCCTGAAGAACATTGTTGTTAGTTGTTTCACTGTAGGAAGGATACCAGAGTTTCAAGCCCTTATATGTCACCAGAAAAGGAAAAAACATATTTGTCATTTATACCTAAGTTGTCTCAGAAGTGTCACTCAGTTGGCCCCTTTTATTTCCATTGTGTGCCTCAAAGTTAGACATTGCCCGTTCGATTCTCAGTTAGAGCGTCTTCTGTGTGGCGACATACGTGAACGGGCGTTCCTTCATTGAAGGTTGTGTGTTAGGCCCGGCAAGCCAGCACGTAAAACTCTACTGCCAATCATTAGTGGACCGGAGTTCCGCTGTGGCGACCCCTAACCGGGAAAAGCCGAAAGACACAAACAAACAAAGTTATATCCACATTGTTAGGACTCATTCCACCTGATCAGCAGTGATATCAGCACTTTAGGAATGGTCTGTGCAGGGTATCTTGGAAGCAGTTACATGGACTACATCCAAATTTTCATAAAACATCTGTTAAAGGGAATGATTGCCTTTGTATTGATCAGATTTTGCCAACAGCTATTTCTTCATATAGGAAAAGAAGAGTATTATGTGTTTGCATCAGTAGTAATATTTTTGTTACGTTTCTACTTCAGTGTTGTTGACGGTCTTATCAGTAAGAACTCAACTAGTTTCCCCTTTCCATCTTAGTGTTCAGATAGTTAACACAGCTGGTATTGTTAATAGGTGTTTCTTATTTAAGAGGAATTAGAAATTTGCTTCAGGGAATTAATAAAATCCAAGTCACTGTAATATTTTTGCCTGACAGTAAATGAACTGTTAGCCAGGTCAACATTTGAGGATTAGATATAACTTTTTGTCATTAATTTCATGAGCCAGAATGACCCAAGGAAAATAGAATTACAGGATAATGATTGTGGTTGTAAAACAATTAAAGGATTTTGCCTGAACCCAGGACTTTGAATTGAACTTGGTAGATGTGCCACCTTCCCCTAAATTATCCCTAAGGAAGCTTAGAGTAGCTAGCACTTTTAATAGTGAAATGTGTCACTTGTGTTTTTAACAGAGTATACCCCTTTGTTTTTCTGTTGGAAGGTATGGTGGACAAACCATAATTGTTTGGGGAATGGGTATCATCTTAGACATCTTGGCAAGATGTTATTTGCTGCAGGATTCATGAAACTAATTTAATGCTTTTTTTTATTCCCATACCAGAGTATACCTTATATTTAACAAATGTTTATTTATTTATTCTGTTTTACATTTGTTTACCAGGAAAGTCTGTATGGGCATGGATCCCATTTTCAACGAAGGCCCAGGGAAAAAAGCTCCACAAAGATTAGTACAGTAAATACAGTAGACATGTTAGTAAGGTACAGTACAGAGTCAAAAAGTTAATAAGGTAGAGTTTCAAGGCCAAGAAAGGAGCAAAAAGTAAATATACTGTAAGGAGGACAGTGTGTTACAGTAAGCAATACAGTTGAAAGGATATTTTGTTCAGTCATTTGGTTACATTCATCAGTGGCTAGTACAGTAAACATACATTGATTGAGCAAGAGTATAGAAAGGAGTTGTTGCAAGCTTTCATAGAAGGTTAAAATATGATATGATCCAATTAAGTGAAGCTAGCCAGGGTCAGAACAATTACATAACCTAGAACTATGTAAATGGGACCAGAGGAGTTTTTTTGAAATTATTTTTGTTTTCAGTGGTCCTAATGTCTACGGGGTGGTATTCTATGCTTTTGCAACAGAAATGGAAAACAGAGTCCACAGAACTATTGTTGCTTTTGCCTGTGTCAGCCAGTGCTTTATTGATGGATCTTAATAGGCAATTTTTAGAGTAGATGTTAAGTAGACCTTGAAGAGCAGGAACTCTGTCGGGATAATATAGAATTTGGTTAGCTGTTGTAAGCTGGTTATATGTGAGTAGGTTGGGTAATTCTAGTCGGATAGTTGCTTGATTGCTGTGCAGTAATGTGTCCTGAAGGGTGAGTCAGTAGCAAACCTGGCTATTTTATTGTAGCAGGTATTTAGTTTACTAAAGTGTGCTTTGTTTAGGGTGATGCGTATGGGAGAGACATAGAAGAGTGTGGATAGTAGGTGGGCTCTTGCGATGGTGGCTTTACTGTCATTGGTGAGGTACTTTTTGCATCTGTATAGGGTTTCAATTCTTTCATGGATTTTCCTTATTGTCTGTGCAATGTGCATATCGAATTTTAAGTTGTGATCTATGATAACCCCTAGAAGTTTGTTGTGTTGGACAGGTGTGATAGGGGTGTTATTAACTGAGAATGTTGTGAATGTTGGTATGCGGTCTAAGGCTTTAGTGGGATAGAATATCATTAGCTGTATTTTATTGAGGTTAAGTATTAGCTGAGAGTTGGCTAACCAGGTTTCAACAGTAGTAAAGGACTCTTGTGTCAATTCCTGGAGTTGAGGGAGAGATGTGGCAGAGCAGATTAGAGTGGAGTCATCGGTGTACTGGTCTAGAGTGGCATACCGGGTAGATTTGTGGAGCTGGTTGGTGAACATGTTGAAAAGAAGAGGTCCAAGAAAGGATCTTTGGGGGACTCCTAGGGTGACAGGTAGGAGGGGAGATAAGGTGTTTTGCCATTTTACTGCTTCTTGGCAGTTGGTTAGATGGTCTTGAAGCTACGCTAGTGCTGAGTGGCTGAGATTAAGATTGCAGAGTGCAGAAAGGAGTTTGGGATGGGTGACAGTACCAAAGGCCTTGGAAAGATGTAGGAATACAGTGGATAATAGGTTACCATTTTTTTAATGTTGGTTTACTGTGTTGGTAAAGATAATAGGGGCTGTGGTAGTACTGTGATTGGGGCGGAATCCCTGCTCGGTGTTGGTTAGCAGTTTATTAGTGAGGATTATTTTTATTTGGGAATGTATACATCGAGGATTTTTAGATAAGGGGATAGAATGGCAACTGGATGGTAATTGGATAGTTCCACTGAGTTACCTCCTTTGTGGAGTAGTATTATATGCAAAATTTTCCAGAGAGAAGAAATATGTTGTTCTGAGAGAGCGATTAATGAGCATGGATACTGGATAAGAGATGGCTTTGGCTGCGATCTTTAGATATTCTGCAGGTAATTTGTCGGTGGCCAGGGTTGTGGGTTTAAGCCTATTTAGGTATTTATAAATTGTGCTAGTTGGGACAGGCTGTAAGGAGAAGATATTTTGGTCTGCTGGTACAGAAAGCAGGTTTAAATGTGAAATGGGAGAACTGTTATTGGTGAGGGCTAAGATGGATTTGGTGAAGTCTGTGTTGAATTGGGTAGCAATATTATTGGTACTGGTGTCAATGTTAGGGGATGAAGTACTGGTCTTTCCTGGTTGTAGGATTTTATTAATGGCAGCCCACAGTTTTTGTGGGTTATTTTTGTGTTTGGTTTGAATGCCTATACAGTGGTTCCTTTGGTCTGTCCTAATTTGTTTTTTGGCTTTGTTCCTTAGTTCCTGATATGTTTGAGTTTTATTTTGACGCCACAAGTCGCATGCTTTATCTCTTTGTTTTAGCAGTAGACGAGTATCCCTGGTCAGTAAGGGGGCATAGATGGATTTAGTTCCAACAGTTCTGAAAGGGGAAAGATGATTTAGAATGTTTAGGAAAGTGTTATTGATTTAGTCTATCTCACTTTCCAGGGGGAGAGATGAGAGTGGTCTCCAGTTGCATTGATTAAGTAGAGATATGAAGTCATTGGTTTTGAAATTCTTTGTGTACTGTATTTGTTGGAAGGTGGAGGATTTTAATGGATTCACTTGGTGTCTAATTATAAAAGTGGGAAGGTGGTCGCTGAGGGTGTCTGGGGGGGGGGGTCCTGAGAGGTAGGACTACGATGGTCTGTTAGTAAGGATCCAGTCTAGGATGGACTTTTTTTGATGCTTTATCTACCCATGTTGTTGTTTTAATTAGTTGAGTGAAACCATGTAGGTTTATGTGGTTAGTGGGGTGGAATGAGTTACAGGAGGATCAGTCGATATCAACGTCACCTAGTATAATTTTTTCTTGGTGAAATTTTTGGGATGCCTAGTCTAGAATGGATTCTAGTAATAAAACAAATGCACCAAAACCTCAGCACAAATGCCAGTAGTAGGGCTACTATCCAAGGTATTCAATCGCAGCACGAATGACTTTCTCAACCAAAATGCAATTTATTGAAGTATAATCCAAAAGTAACAAAGACAATACGTAGTAAATACAACCTCCACGTTTCATCCAAAACTTCATCAGATAAAACATGCGCGTCAGAATTTCAGTTAAATACCCCAATTAAAATTCAAAACATCCAATAGAATTGAGCAATAAATTAAATGGTAAATAATTCATTTATGAATGGATTCTACTGTATTAATGTTATGTATTAATGTTATTGATGGGGGTTATATAAGTAACAATTATATGCAAGTGTTTTTTGAGTTGATTTTCAGCTTAGTGAACATAGTTTCTGCATTATTGAACTTGGGTTGTACGTTCACTAACATTTCAATGGTCAGGTTGTTTTTGAAGAAGAGAGCAATGCCTCAGCCTCTTCTGGATGTTCTGTCTTGTCTAAGAACATTGTAACCAGGTGGAGCAAAGTCGTTATTATTGTTTAATGGTTTTAGCCAGGTGAGAAGGACTATGTTGGGGTAGTAGAGGGCCAGGGCAGCGTGTAGCTCTGGGATTTTGTTCAGTATGCTCCTTATGTGTATGTTGAGGATAAGGAGATCTGTTGAGTTCCTGGGGGAGGTTAGAATGTTATTTGCTTGGTAGCGAGGGGGGGTTATTGTTTGTAGAGCCAGGGTTTGTGTGCAAGTCTCCACTAAGTATGATTCAGGATGCTATTTGGATTATAGTTTTAGGCATTTGATTATAGATGTGTTATATTTTGAGGAAATGTGGTTGTTTAGTTGGTGTGGGGTTACTTTGAATGTGGCAAGGTCAAGATTTGAGATGTAGATAGAAGAAGATATTACTGAAAAGGCTGGTTTGTCTTATGAATGGGTTGGGCAGGTAGGGGATTTAGTCTGAAATTTTGAGTTGCTAGTGCAGTGGTAGGAGGTTAATTGTGAGATTATGGTGAGGCTTATTATTAATGTAAGGTTAGGGGCCACATTTTGCTCTGACAAAGTGTTGATATATTGTTGTGAATTTTTAGTAGGTATCTTTACAGGAGTGAGTAGGGATTTAGGTGTGGCTATACTTTATGTAGGTTATGGTTAGAGTAGGGGGATTAGTTAGGGGGTATTAGCCTGAAGAGATTTTACAGTTTGGGTATTGTATGAGTGAGGTGATGTAGAGATGGTGATGTGGATTGAAGAGAGTGAGAAGAAGAATGGCTATATAGAAATGAGGTTGGTTTGAGAGTGAGGCTCAGGGGAATGGCTAGTTAGGTATATAGGTCAGGAGCCCTGGGGTGGGTAGGAATGGGGGAGCAGAGTGAGCCCTGGCATAGCAAAGGTGTGTGCAAGTAAAAACAATCAATTGCTCTGAACTATTGGCTGCTTACTAGTAAATTTGTTTGTCTATTAAGCTGTCACACTTGTTGTAGATATTAGTGAGACTGCCTTGGTATGGGCAGTTGGGAGCCTAAATAAATGTGTATAGTAAGAGGGCTATGGTTAAATAGAATGATGGAAAAGGTGAAACAAGATGTATTTAAGTTGGAAAGGGAGTCTATAGGAAAGCTATAATATTCAAAAGACATCTGTGACCAATCGAATTACTATAGGGACTAGAGGGGAAAAAACTATAATCCATTACCATGTGCAAGCTATTGTAATAATATTGGAGGAGGAAGAAATAGAGTAAAAGGAAAGTCCCTGCTGCTGGCTCAGGTATTTGTATTTGGCAAGTTAAGGATTATCATAAAATACAGCTTTCAAAATAACCTTTATGTGGTGAAGCATACATATAATAGTGTTTGGTTCTTAAGGGCAGCATAAACTCTCAATAATTTTTAAGTTTCCCAGAGTTGGATTTTTGTGTAGTAAAAGGAGCTATAGCAGTATTGCAAATGCTGGGAATGCACAGCAGTTTAGGGACATAATAGTGTTTGGTTCTTCATGGCAGCATAAACTCCTGATAAATTTTAGGTTTCACTAAGTTGGATTTTTGTGCATTTAAAGGAGCTGTAGCAGTGTTGTGAACACTTAGAATGCACAGAAATTTAGGGATATAATAATGTTTGGTTCTTCAAGGCACCATAAACTCCCGATAATCTTTAGGTTTCACAGAGTTGGATTTTTGTGCAGTAAGAGGAGCTGTAGCAGTGTTGCGAATGCAGTGAATGCACAGCAATTTAGGGAGCAAATGGATAAACACACCATGAGGCCAGCAGGGGAGGACTACCTATTTTAAAGATTTGAACAATTTAATTAATTTGCAAAGCAAAATCTTCAGCTGCAGTGTGAATTAACTGCTTTGCATTGCCACTCATGAAAATGCTGGCATTTTGGTTATGAAAGAAGGATGGCCCAGTGCTGAAAGTCTTTTCTTTTAAGGACTACTCCAGTTATCATACTATCAGGAAAAACAAGAATTGAGAATGTACAAAGAAAAAAAGATTAGGGATTGGTGTTTCTGTTTATGTAACAATTACTTCATTTGTTGTCTCAGTAATTAGTATTTCAGTAGACCTTCCAAAATCCAGAGCAAATAAATATATGTTTTAACAAAAGCCCCACTCTTTTGCATTAGGAGGTGGACATATTTTTGGATTATGTAGCTGACATCTTTACTAAGGATTATTGCATCAAAACTGATTTAAACTATTCTAATATCTACTGGCCACAAAACCTATTCTCAAGGTCATAAGACCATAACATTCTGGAAGTTATGATTAATTTTCCTTACTCTGAGAATATTGCTGTCCATACTAGAGGTTGTTATATGCTTTATGTGATTTTTCTCCCCTTTGTAATGTGCAGGGTACCCCTCCACTGTAGAATTCAGACCATTCTGTAAAAGTGACAACAGCAGTTATAAGGGAAGGTATAGTAGAAAGCTAAGGCAGTTAAAAAGTTACAGGGGCAGCTGTTGTAAGTTATATTATTTCAGTTTACAGATGAGATCAGAAAGTTTCAGTGATAACTGGTGGGACATTGCAGTCTTCCTTTTAAGAAAATATAAACATTATTAGATGAATTTGGTTCACTTGTAAGCACTGTACTCAGCCATTGAAACAGGAAACCCTGGTGAAACAATCAAGTAATCAGAATTTGCAACAGAAAGCAATACTTCTGAAATAAGAAATTTCCTTTTGTCAGTTCTAGACAAAAGCCTCAAGAAAACTACCAGTAGTCTGGCTAGATCCATAAAAGCCAACAAAGCATCAAATATGACAGACTTAGCTAGTATGTGTTTGAGTAATAAGCAAAGCTTTTTATGCATGTGTTAAAAAACTAGGTTAATCAGACTGGAACTATTCCTGAGTTAATATTCAGGAACACAGGTATGAAGGATAATGCAGAAAATGACAGCATATTGAGTGAAACATTTGCTTCATACGACTCATATAAATATTTTTTCAGCTCATATAAATATTGACAGATGCACTTGTTTTGTAAGAACTTTAGATGTAGTAAGTGAGACTTTAAAAAGCTTAAAGTCAAACAGTGCTGTGGGTTCATATGATACTCTTGGCATTTTTATTAAGAGACTAATGAAAATATTCTCATCTGTTTTTACTTTATATTCCAACTCATGCCACAATCTGACTTTGTCCCTCTTTCTAGAAACTTGGCTGTTGTTCTCCAAGGATATAAAAATAAAACCCAAAACTCAGGTAGCTTTTGGCCACAAAGCTTAACAAGCATTATTTGGAAATGTTTGAAGTGAACTTGCTAAAACTATTTCTTGCCAGCTTTATTGAGCAGTTTGACTTAAATCAACATAGGCTTTTTTCCAGTAAGTCTTTCACATCAAATCTCATCCAGTTTATTATCATGTGGTAGATGTTTCTGACAAGTTTCTCCCAGCTGATGCTGTTTGTTTGAATTTGACAAAGTCTTTTGATGCCATCATTCCTGAAGTTATAAACCATCTCAGTAAACTTATGTCAATCACTATATTATCCAGTGGATCAGCAGCTGGGATTTATAATCATACGTTCTCTGTAAGGGTTTTAGAAAGTCTCTTATTCATAATTAAACTGGTGACCGGGGGAGCACAGGGATGAGCCGTGGGTCTGTACTTTTTTTGTTTGATTGCAGTACCTTTGTACAATTTTGTTTGCTGAATTTGCTTATGACACTAAGATTCTAATACCTAACACAGGAGTTGGTGATCAGAGGCCTTTACTAACACAGTTAGATAAGCTTGGTTTATGGGCCATTACTCAAGCAATTGAGATCATCATTAAGAATGCATGGTTGTTCATTTTAGGTAGGAACGTTAAGAAATCCATACGTAGAAAACAATGCTATCCAAAACTCAGTTGACTGTTATAAAGATCCAGGTATTTAAATCTCAAAAGACCTGTTATTAGAAACTCAAGTTCAGTACATCTGCAAAAAGCCTATGGTTCCATAATTTTAGTATTGAGTACCACTTCTTCCAGAGCAGCAAATGTTATAATACTACTTTACATAACCCTGATAAGACCACATATTAAATATCCTGCATCTTTTATACATATGCATTCAAACTTGAAAAGGTTGGTGCATTTTCAACATACATTCATAAGAAAGATTGACAAACTAAAAAAAAGCGTTAGAGTTGTATCCTATTAGTTTTATTAGGGGCAACTTAATCGAGGATTTTAAGAGGCTTTATTTCAGTATGATGAGCTATCCTGAACTTACTGTAGAGTAATTGTTCCTTTATCACTCATCACCTATTCATTGTTGACAGTGTAAACTCCTAAAAGAAAGATGAAGTTTCACCTCAGATTAGCCAGACTGTGGAATACTGTCTCCAGGAAAATAGATTAGCTGTAACATGACTTCATTTTCATGCCTTTAAAGATTGAACACAGACTCTTCAGTTGCTCTTTATAGGACCCCATGTCTGTGCTTTGAATTTTGAATTATTATAAAATGAAGTACATGGGAATGCAGTAACTATCCACTTTCCTGGGAAAGTTAAGCACTGCTTGGAATTTCAACCAAATGCGATGATATGCTGTTAGTAACACTTCTTGGTCAAAGATTATATGGTTGTGTAAGGTACTTATTTTGAGAGAAGTTATTTGAGGAAAGATTAGTGTAGCAGTAAACCTATCCTCCTTCCTTCGGGTATGTATGGGTATGAATCAAATTCTAGTTCCATGTTTTGTTGATGTATATGAATACAAAATGCTTGCATTTAGCAATTTTTACCCTTTTAACTGCACATTTTGTGTCCAGTGCACATTCCCATATGGGGGCTTAAGCAAGAAGAACTGAAGAGGCAGCAGACTGCCATCAGTGTTATATGAGAGATCTGTGCCACTTCTGTCAGCAGCTGTGCAGCTGTAAGACTAACACTGATCATACCAGGGAAATGAGACAGTCACAAAATCTCTAACTTGGAAACAGAAGGTGGATCTGCCTAAATGTTGTGATTTATTGTTACACTGACTGTTAACAAATCCTCTGTTGTAAGTACGTTCTGCAGTTGTACTGTCTGTTATTTGAAGCCTACTTTAAGGTCTTTTTTTTTGTTGTTGGTTGTCCATTGAATTGCCTCTTCTTTTGATGGACATGCTTCCATCTCAGAGACCTCCTTCATCGGCACTCTATTAGATTCTGCCTCCTTTGTCATTGCAGGTCCTGCCAGCAGCCCTCCAAAAATCAGTATTGAGAAGAGAGACTAATTCTGTTGATCTTAAAGCCTTGTAAGGCAATCAATCACAGGCTATTTTCACAAATGGGGCTCTTGACCAGCAGTTATTTTTCATAGGAACATTGTTCTGAGGAGGATGCCCTAATGTTTTTTTTTTCCCCTCCTTTTCATCTAACAGTTGACATTCAGTAGCTAGAGTGCCAAGTCAAAGTCTCTTCCCTGGGTTCTGCTATTCAGAGTGCTGTGACAACCCCACCCCTTTCCTTTGCTTCCACATAAATTGTGGACACTGTTGTGGTTCTTTAGGGACGTGATGGACAACCCTGATGTTATAAAAGGCAGAGCTCTGGCAACCCTTTCATTGCACCTAGATTTGCCTCAGCTTTTCCATGGTGGTCTTCTTCTGTGCTCCCTGCTTTTAAGTAGGTGCTGACTTGAAGGTTCTGGAGAAGCATTCTTCCCTCTGTACAAGATCAGTGACAATTATGTCTCTCTCAAAATGTCCTTTAAGGCAGGCATGTCTTGGAGACTTTATCGGCTGCTAAGCAGTTCAAGCAAAAAATTTGTTGGTCCAATGACCAAAAGGTCAAAAGCACAGCTACCCTTAATATTAGCCTTCTCAGTGTTACTTAACTGCTTTGCATATGGCAAGAGAAACACCACAGAGTTCTTTTAGTTCCTTTTTTTTACCATCCTCTGCAGGGCATCTTTCTTTGCTGAAGAGGCAGCCATGCTTTTGACCAAATATGTTATAGAATGTACTCCAGGGTCTGGTTCTTCTTAATTCAGCCTTGTGGAAGAGATGTCTTTCCTATCCTGGACTCTGAATTATTCATCCCTTTTGTAGAGTACAGAAAGTTCAGCAGGGAAGAGAAAACATGAGGCCAATAACTTGCCAAGAAATGCCTCACATAAAGGAGATCTTAACTGCATACCTGTTACACAGGACTCTGTGAGGGGTTAGCTGATATGGTGAGTTGTCACAAATCTCTTGTATGTCCTTCCTTAGATCACTGTTGCAGTATTCATTTACTGATTTTTCTTTTTTTCGTTGAGGCAGCTGGGGTGCCAAAGTAAAAAAAAAAAAACTTCCATATGTTCATAAGTCCAACATATGACAGAAGTCTGCAGGCTTAAGGGTACATAAGCAAACATATGAGCATAAGATCCTCAGTCTGCCTTGCCAACAGTCCAAATACAGGTCTTGCACAACTCAGTCTCTATTGTTTTTTTTTTTTTTGTTTTTTTGCGGCGTTGTTGGTGTTAGCTGTACTTTCACTTATTCAGATAAGTGCCCCATTGGGGGACCTTCCCTTTTTATTGAATCTTTGTGTTTAAATTTGTTATATGTCAGCTATGAGAGGTAAGTGTGGTTGTGGTAGGCAGATTCCTTATAATGACCTCCACTCACAGTGGTTGTTTTGTCTTGGAGCTGAACCCGACTGTAAGAATTTATGGATTTGTCAGTCATTTGTTTCACAACCCTTACATATGCTGCTTTCCTTGTGGAAAACTTATTTAGAGACCCATTACTTGAAGCTCCTTGCCCAGTCCAAAGTGGTGGAACCCTTGACATCAGACACTATACTTGCACCAAAAAAGAAATTCAAAAGGTCTAAGCCTCTGAACAGCTGTCTGCCCAGTTGGATTCAAGCATGCCCATCAAGGTGTTGCAGGAACCCATGGTACACCTTCTGATTATTTTTCAGGCTCCTGCTGCCACCTCCCTGCCTGATGCTGGTGTGGTATCTGACTCTCATACATATAATACCAACTAATCATACTGATGTGGTTGAGAAGGGGGAACCAAAACTCATTTCAGAGGGACCAGAGGACATACCTCAAATCCTAGTTAGGCAAGAGGGACTTGGATCCTTAATTGGGGACCACCAGTGTTCTGATCCACAGTGCTTGGTGAAAGCAAACATCACACCTAAGAAAAAGAAACAAGAGAGAGAATGTTTCTTTTTCTCAGATGTCTCAAGAAAAGGAATGAAATTAATTTTCACAGAGCCTTTACAAGGCCATTTTGTTTTTCAAGCCTCCTTACTTTCTGCTTTCTCTCCCCTTCTCAGAAAAGACATCATGAATCTTCTGAGGAAGAGGAGGAATAATCTGATTCATATGAACACTATTCATATCACTTTCATTCTTCGGGCCAGATGGCTTCTGATGATGATGATTCGCTATCCCCTGATTCTACTGTTAAGGAAATTTCCTTTGGAGAAACCATTACAGAAATGATGCAACATTTTGAATGGGAATGTAGACAAGTTTCTGATGTACAGAAGAGGCACTATAACTTATTACAGATAGGAGCCGTTATGCCAGCCCATGTTTCTCCAGTTTGAGGCCTTTTCAGATACATTTGCATCCACTTCTGCCTCTCCTGATTCCCAGCTTTAAGAGGCCTGTCAGGTTTTATAAGTTCATAAGCGTTTACTAGACTAACGACCACAAGGGCCTTTTTAAACCTAGCCATGCATCCCAAATCACTGACATTTTCTGATACCCTTGATAAGTGTAGGATGGGCAAGGGAGATGAACCATTTACAGGTTACCCATGTCCATTAGAAACATAGGTGCCAAACCAGGGATGAATTTCCATTTCACATCCAATTGTCCAAGTTGCACTTGAATTGGGTTAGGGAGGAGCTCTGTTTCACATGGATGGGGAGCCTGTTCCATAGACAGGGTAGCCTCTGGGATACATACCTATCTCTCCAGCAGGTCCTATTTATATCACAGGCAAGGCTTAAGTCTTTAGAATGAGTAACTCTGGTGCTGTTTGTTTTTTAGATGTGCAGGAGGTCCATCAGAGTGGGGTCTGACAATGCCCTCTATGCCAGGCATAGATCTCCTTTCAAAACCTGTAGGAGACGGAATACAGGGATAGGGCCTTGAAGTGGTCTGCACAGAACATATTACTTATGCCCTATATTCTTTTAGTGAGGAACCTGTGTGGAAGTTCCAATTGTTGGATATGGCTGGCTAGGTACATACCAAAGGGGGCATTGTACTTAATGACAGGTCTGATGAATGCCGAATACAGTGGAAAAATGACTTCCTTGGACTTAGATGCCATACCTTTGTTTATAAGTTGTGCAACCTAGAATGATTTCCTCACTACTGTAGACATGTGATGATCAAAGGCTAGATTACTATCTCTATAACACGCCAGAGGATTTAAAATTTTTCTTTGTCCACTGACAAGCCTTCCAGATGTTGTGGCAATGCAGATTTTAAAATATGGATCTATTTCAAGGGTGAGTCTTAAATTTCAATTGTTGTGATTATCTCACATAAAAGTGATGCTCTGTCTTATGTCACAAGGCAGGAGCATCAGACAGTGATAAAGTCAGTCTTTTCCTTATGATAACAGAAATGTATTGCTTTATTTGTAGGATTCTAAATGAATTTATTTTGAAGAACCCCAGCTTAGACAGTAAGAAAGATCAGCGAGATTTGCAGGTAAGCTGTCACTGTTTTATATTTTGCTGCTTTGCAATTGGAAAGATTTTACTTTGTGGATTCCTTTGCAGTGGGTGCACACCTGAGATATCCTTCTTATGTCCTTATGTACATTGTTCAACCTTTTACAAGATAATTTTCTGTAGGGTACAATCACTTTGGCCTATGCCACCTTTATTTTACTTGTTTTGTGGGATGTATGCAGTCCAGATGTTTGCACTATTCACTTTTCTTCTTATTAGTCATTCAAACTCTGTTGATGTAAAAAATGTGCAAACTATAGAAGCATGCGTACAGTCATTAGATTTCTAATTACAATCATTATAAGTGTTGCATTTTTTTCTCTCTCAGTTTTTATCAACATTTGATTTACAGAGTCATAAAACAATACAATAACAGTCAAACAGTATTAATACAATGCAGCAATCTCAAAGGAAGTACTCAGATATGCTCAAAACTGATGGTCAAGGACTCCACATAAATGCCATAGATATAGCCAACCTGCTGGCAGACAGGTTCAGTGAAAACTGCACCCTCTGGACCCCATCAGTAAAGCCATCCCCAGCACCTGCTCCCTCCCCTTATCTCTAGGGAAAAAGTCATCACTGCCCTCTCAAAGCAAAAAATACAGCCTCCATGGGAACCTAGTAACATCGCAGGCTGCATCCTACATGAAGTCAGGCAGGAACTTGCAGCATCATTAGGCACCCTATCCAACCAAAGCCTGAGTACTGTCTTCTTCCCAGCCAAGTGGAAGACTGCCACTGTCATCCCTTTGCACAATGATGGAGCGTCCACCGATCCAGGAAATTATAGACCCATTAGACTAACTTGCCTGATCTGCAAGGCCATGGAGCGGATTATCATGGACCTCATTGACAGTGACATTGGCAACCTCAATAACACTCGATCCCACACAGTTTGTTTTCATTAAGGGGAGGTCATGCCTTTTGACTGACAGTCACCAAAGCCATGGATGAGGGGAAGACACTGCACACCGCCCACCTTGACCTGGCCAAAGCTTTAGATACTATTCCCCACTTGGTTATAATAGATAAACTCTCTCAACTAGGCATCAAGTCCGTATGTTACCAGATCGGTATTAATCTGGCTCACTGATAGAAGCCACCTAGTCAAAATAGGGGAAGCCACCTCAAGCAGTCGACGCATAACGAGTGGTGTACCCCAAGGATAGGTGTTGAGGCCTCTGTTTGGGATATACTTTTCTGAGGTGCAGGCCAAAACCAGTGGGGTATGGCTGACTAAGTTTGCAGATGACTGCAAGCTGGGCACTGTCATCAATTCCCCTAGTGATGTGGACATCCTCCAAGAGGGTCTCACTCAAACAAATGACATGTGCCAGAAACTTGGCCTCAAACTGAATGCCAAAAAGTGCATCATCATCCCCTTTTGTTGGGACGGTGATGTCCCCACAAATTATCACATTAATAACAAAGTCTTAAGCACGCAATCAGTCATGAGGGACTTGGGCACCCAGGTTGATAGCAAACTGACTTTTGACCACCATATGACCTCCGTTGTACGGAAAGCTTTCTGCATGGCTTACTTCATTAGTAAAGGTATCTTATCCAGGGACAAGGAGGTCATAACATCCCCTGTATTCTTCCCTAATAAGACTCATTATTGAGTACAATGCCTGTTTCGGTATGTACCTCACAAAGCACATGCAGCAGCTGGAGAGACTACAGAGGTTCTGCACCAGGAGAATCCAGAGCCTGAAATATCTACCATATACAGATAGGCTAAAGGCCCTGTCCCTCTATTCAGTCTCATACAGACTCCTCAGAGGTGACCTCTGTCTGGCATACAAAGCAATCCCAGACCCCGTCTTAATGGGACTGCTGCATATTCGCAAGTCAAGCTCCACTCGAGTAACCTGCACGTGCAACCTCAACCTGGTCTGTGACCTCACTAGGACTTGTTGATGGGACAGATTTGTGTCCCAGAGATTCTCCCTTCTGTGGAATAGACTCCCTCTTCACATCAAGCAGAGTACCTCATTAACCCTTTTTAAGCGCAACCTGGATAACTGGATGGGGAACAGAAAATGCATCCCTGGGATTCCACCTGTGTCACAGCTGGACAGGGGCATTGGGTGTTGACTTGTCAGAACATGGACTAAATTCTTGGCTAGGCTTGTAAGGGACTCGGGGCCAATAGCCTAGTAACTTCCTATGATCCTGTGAACTTTCTGATTACTGGGAGCCAATAAAGTAAAACAGATACAGTTAAAAGTCATAATTGGAATTCACAATGAGTATCATTTTATATTGAGTTAAAAAAGGCCAGACAGAGCCATCAAAATGTCTGAGATGTTTTGCATTTAATGCCATGTAATGTACCTTAACAGATGATTTTAAAGTTACGTCAAAATGAATTACAAATATGACGTGAGTTTTAACGAGTGGAGTCAGTCCTTCAAGCTTTGATTTGAAGGGAATAGAAATGGCTGCAGTTTTGCCTGCCAACCTCTCACAGTGAGAAGAAGGCTGTGGGCTTTGACAAGAACCACTTCCCATGATACAGATTGGGGCTCCAATCTTGCTGCCTGCAGGCAGTGGGAATATGCACCAGTAGAGCTGTGGCTGGCTTGCTTATATAGGTGCCTTCTGTGTATCTGGCAAGGTGTAAAGGACTATTGACTTTTTTATTATACACTATTCAGTCTGCCCACAGACACACACAAGACCACAACTTGACTCTTGCCCCAGCTGGTAGTATGACTGCAGCCTGCCAGTGGGGGGGGGGTGAATAAGCCAGTAGAATGAAGAGAGGACTGATATGGAAGGCCAAAACAAAAGGGTTGCATGACTTCTGGTATGGCGGCTGTCTGAACTGTATACACTGATGACATGCTCCACTTGGAAAGTTTACTATGTGATAAAGGAAGTTTTTTTTAAAAAAATTAAAACTGAAATGGAATTTACCCTCCTTAAAGTGTTATTAATGAAAAACAATTTACAAATGAAAAACAATTCTGCACAATAGAGGCACCAAAAAAGAGAGTTGAACCTTAGCAACTGTGGTAGGATTGCTGAAGAGGAGGAACATGTGGTAACTCTCAGTAGAGTATAGGAAGAATTAAGAGAAATGAAACAAATCCTCCAAGAAAATCTATTTGCTCATGAAGGACTGCTGTGTGAAATGAGCAGGATAAATTTTTCTTATCGATGAAAATGTGGAGTTAAAGGCTAGGAGTGATGCTGCTGAAGCCTGGACTGAGTGCCTAGAAGAAAAAGTAATTGACTTGGAAGATCATTGCAGGAGAAATTACTTGAAATTTTCAGGAATCCCAGAAAGGGCTGTGACGCCCGTGCCCTGGCCCAGCAATCAAGGAGCCTCAATCCTCACCACTAACACCAGGGAGGTCATCTCCTAGAAGAGGAAAGGTTAACTAATACACACAGTAAAGTACAATTTCCCTTAAGTGCACACAGAGATCACAGTCAGTCTGGGGCTGGTTGCTCCTTTGCTCACCAGGTCCCCAATAAGGCTCCCCACTGGCACAGCTATAGGGTCCAGTTCTCAGCCTAGCTGGGAAAGCTAAAACCTCCAGTACCCTCTCTGTCCAACCAGTGCTTTGTGTCCCTGCCAAGTAGCTGATACACCACACACACATTTTGAGAAGAGGTTATACAACCACACAGACCCTCCTGAGAAAAGACTGGCACAGGTTCTCCAGCTGTGCCCCTATTACCCAGACCATACGGTAGTAATTCCTGCCACCACCCAGATAATATTATCAGCTACTAAAATGCCCTTAAAAGGGTGTCCAATTATTATTGTGCAATATTATTATCCAATTGGTAATGTGACTATATAGTCTAGGCTTAATTTGGAGTGACTTAGTAAATTCTGTAAATATGTAATGTACTTTAGAGGTTAAATTATCTCTACATAAACCAGCCACAGGTAAAGGTTTTAAAATATTTAATAATAAATAATTAAAACACAAGACAAAACTACTACAGTACAATGCTACTCAAGTTCAGAGATCACACAGAAGCTTAAAACAATATTGTAGGAAAGATCTGATTTCAAAGAAAAATACTTTCTTCTAAGTTTAATTATTCCTAAGAGAAATCACAGTGCTATAATCTTACTTACATACACAAATAGCAAGCAGTGCTGGGTTAGATGTCTAAGATCAAAATGCTTACAGCCTCACTGAACAATAGTTTTTAAACATTAACCAACAGCTCTGCTGAGGCCCTCCCAAATTACATCATTTTGACACTTAGGTTTTCTCAGGCCACAGACTGCATTATTTAGCAAGCTAACACCTGCTCAGGAAACTACAACAATACAAGGCATTTCACATATACACTCTAGCAGAAACCAGAGCAATAAAGCACCTTCCACATGTACATTGTGGCCCTTAACTTTAACTTTAAAACAATGGACATGAAACCTTCACCCAGACCCACTGGAGCCGACTTGTAAAACATCAAAGAGATTCATAGTATCTTTCCAACTTCAAAAGACACATTTGAAATGCTTGGCTTGGTTTTCCTTACAGCAGATGGCAATGTTGCAACAATCTTGAAGTTCACATTTTGCAGTATTTTCTTTCATTTAAAAACACAAGCCTGCATTTTACATTTATTTATACAGTTGATAGAATTATGTATCAAATTCTATTTGACTAGACTGGCAGCCTTCGCCCATCTTCCTCCAATCATCACAAGGGCAGAAGGAGCAAATTGTGGAGAGAAAATGATTGAACTGCTACATATATGGACAGATAGTGGAGGAGTTGTGAATAGAGTGGGTATACCGCACAGTATGGTGAACAATGAAAGAAGGGATCAACAAACTCAGATCAGAAGCAGATCCTGCAGAAAGCTTGGAGACCAGTGCACAAGATAATTATGGTACCAGAGAATTTTAGTTGAGCAGGACCTTTTGAAAGTAGAAAAAAAATCACTGATTAGAACTTGTAAGCAGAAGGTTCTGTGTTGGCTGATTCTGTACCCAGCGGTTCTCTGAATTTTTTTCCAGGGAGGAACACGGTTTTCTGCAGATGCTGAAGAAACTATAGCTGTGTTACAGAAACTAGAGAGTCACAAAAATCCGTCAGGAGGGAACAGCTGAACATCAAAGTGTGGAAGAAGAATGGAAGAGCAGCACATGGAAAAGAGGCCTAGTTCAGCGAGGTGACTATTCTCTCTTTTCAGACACCAGCGAATTCTAAAAGATAAGATTCAGAGAATTCAGCAACTTGGAAAAGATAAGAAAATGGAGAAAGAATAATTGATGGAACATGGCTGCTGAGAAGCAGCTCAGTTCGCTGGACTAAGATGTTTGGCACTACAGGAGGAGTGGTTGGGTAGTTATTAGAACTGAATCTCTGCAATTAAGATAAGTCTTCTGTGCATTCTGAAGTGAATTGTCGTTTTCATTCTTTTTTCTAATACTACAGTGCAGGCAACAGCTATTTAAATCATAGAATAAAAAAGGTTAGATAAGCTTTTATTTATTGATAGCAGAAGATGTTGACTATGAGTGTGACTTTTTTACTCTGAATGGGGACTTGAGGGATTGCTCAGTTGGATTCAAATTAACTGGCAGGTAAGTTTGAAGTGACTGCTGCAATATGGAACTTAAGGACATTTAACTGCTAATAGTTTTGAGTATTTTAGTTTCTGTGCATGCTGTATTATTAAGATGTTTTGTTTTTTTTTTTGCTTGTTTTTGAAATTTTTAGATGCAAGTAGTTAGCAAAGCATTTGAATAGTTATATATTTGAGGAGTAAGTGTTAGACTCTTAGGAAGCTAAGGTGAGGTATTTACAAAAGCAATACATGAAGGTTGGATTTTCCTTTACTAGCAGGTCACTTGACCAAAAATGTTGTTCCTGATTGGTTTAGAGCACATGACTATAGGGATCAGAAGCACTAAATATCTATCAAATGAAGTCTCCAAGGGGAGATTATTAGTGAAAGCATATAGACCACGAATGTTGAAGGTGGCATTGTAATACATGTACAAATATAGCAAGTTAAAACAGAGGAAGAACTGGGCTTAGCAGCTGTGATGTTTTGCATTCCTTACATTCATTGTACTAAATGTACTAAGAGTTAGAGTTGCTTGCAGAACAGGTCATTCCTGTCTGCTATTTTTATTTGGTTCTCTGGGGGTTGTGGGGGGGGGGGTCCTTTTGGTAACCTGCAAATGTTGGTTGTACCAGTTATATGACTAAAGGAGCTGTCAGAAGAGCATTACAAATGGTATAGCTGTATGTGTATTAAAGGAGGAAAAGTTTTGTTCCTTGTTTTTAGTCTGGGAGCTTGTGGACATGGAGCAGCACTGGCTGTTATACTGGAAGATGTGTTTTTAAATATGTACATAGTTTTAATTGATCAGTTTCTTATACAACAGGAGAACATTAAAGTTGAAGATGGAAGACGTAATCTTGATGGGCAGACATTTAAGGTCTCTGTTCAGTGTATTGGTCAGGAAAAAAGGTTGAAAATTATGGTGGAAGAGGCTGTATTTGAGTAGTTGTTATGGGAATAAATAGGAAGCTAAAGTATCTGGAAGAATATAGACTAAGGTTAGCTCTGTTGAGACGAGCAGTTGATGTGCCTAAGTGATCAGGTCTAATAGGAGCAAGGAGGAAAGTTGTATAAGGTAAGCACTGTCTGATATGGATAATAGACCTAAGAGTCTGTTAGTTAACAGGGTTAAAAAAGAATGTTTTATAAGCTGTATAAAGAAATGGATGTGCATGTGATCGCTATAAAAGAGACTCTCTTAATTACAGAGGAAACTGCTCAACTAGGAAGTAGAGGGCTTAAGGTGGTAACTAGCTTTTTCTGGAGTCAGAGAAGATGGAGAGGGGTGGTTTGGTTAATGAAAGCTGATGTACCTCTGCAGATAAAGGACATAGGATCATAGGAGGTTATTAGGTTGTTGGCCCTGAGGCCCTTATAAGCCTAGCCAAGAGTTTAGCCCATATTTAGACAAGTCAGCACCAAGAACCCCTGTCTAGCAAGGACACAGGTGGAATCCCAGGAGTGTATCTTCTTTTTCCCATTCAATTATCCAGGTTGCACTTAAAAAGGGATAGTGAGGTACACTGCTTGACGTGTAGAGGGAGTCTGTTCGACAGATGGGGGCATCTTTGGGAGACAAATCTGTCCCGCCAACAAGTCCTATTAGTATCACAGACCAGGTTTTGGTTGTGCGTATGAGTTGCTTGAGTGGAGCTTGACTTGCGGATATGCAGCAGTCCCATCAAGGCGAGGTTTGAGATTGCTTTGTGTGGCAGACAGAGGTCACCTCTGAGGAGTCTGTATGAAACTGAGTAGAGGGACAGGGCTTTTAGCCTATCTGTGTAGAATAGGTGTTTGAGGCCCTGGATCCTCCTGGTGAGGAACCTCTGTGGTCTCTCCAGCTGCTGCATGTGCTTTGCGAGGTACATGCTGAAGGGAGCATTGTACTCTGTAATTAGCCTTGTAAGGGAAGAATAAAGGGATCCTATGACCTAGTTGACCCTGAATGAGATACCCTTACTTATGAGGTGGACCATGTAGAAAGCTTTCCGTACAATGGAAGCAACATGGTGGTCAAAAGTCAGGTTGCTGTCAACCTGGGTGCCCAAATCCCTCAACTACTTATTGTGTACTTAGGATGTTTTTATTAATGTGATAATATGTGGGGACATCACTCTCCCCAAAGGGGATGATGATGCATTTTTTGGCATTCAGCTTGAGGTCATGTTTCTGGCACCAGTGATTTATTGGGTGATACCTTCTTGGAGAACGTCCACATCACTTGGGGAACTGATGACTGTGCCCAGCTTGCAGTCATCAGCAGACTTGGTCGACCATAGCCCACTGATTTTGGCCTGCACCTCAGAGAAGTATACCCCGAATAAGAGAGGCCCCAAGACCAATCCCTAGGGTACGGCGCTTGTTTCGAGTCTACTGCTTGAGGTGGCTTCCCCTGTTTTGATTAGGTGGTTTCGATCAGTGAGCCAGTTTGCTACCCATCTGGTAATATACGGATAAATGCCAAGTTGAGAGAGTTTATCTACTATGCCTCAGTGGGGAACAGGGTCGAAGGCTTTGGCCAGGTCAAGGTAGGCGGTGTTTGCCGTCTTCCCCTTGTCCACGGCTTTGGTGTATGTCTCAAAGAAGTCGACCAAATTTAACAGACATGACCTGCCCTTGACAAAGCCAAACTCTATGGGGTCGAGTGTTTGGAGGTTGCCAATGTCCCTGTTAACGAGGTCTGATAATCCATTCCATGGCCTTGCAGATCAGGCTAGTTAGGCTGATGGGTCTATAATTTCCTGGATCAGTGGATGCTCCACCTTTGTGTAAAGGGATGACAGTGGCTGTCCTCCACTTGGCTGGGACAAAGCCAGTACTCAGGCTTTGCTTGAATAGGGTACCTAATAGTTCTGCAAGTTTATGCCTGAGTTCATGTAGGATGGAGCCTGGGATGTTATCGGGTCCCATGGAGGCTGCATTTTTTGCCTTTGAGAGGGTAGTGATGACCTGTCCCTTAGAGATAATGGGTGGGGGGGGTTACTGGGGATGTCCTGATTTACTGATGGGGGGGGGGGGGCAAAGGGGAGACGTTTTCACTGAATCAGCCAGTAGATTGGCTATATCTACAGCATTTATGTATGTGGTGTCCTTGACCACTAGTTCTGGACAGATCTGTGTGCTTCCTTTGAGATTTTGGACATATGAGACGGCCTTATGATTGTCTGTAGTAGATGTGGCCAATTTGGACTTGAAGTTGGCTTTAGAGGATTTCACTAGTGCTCCTATTTGCTTGTTCAGGCTAAGGAGAGATTGCTTCCAATTGAACACCTGCTCCTTCTTGGTCCGGAACAGCAGTTTTTTCCTTTTGTAATATAGTTTATTTATTGCAGATGTCCACCAGACAGGTTTACTCTTCCTTGTGGAGGATGATTTTGTCCTGTCAGGTATTCCTGATTCCATGCATCTATATAAATGCTGATATAGTACATCAGTGTAGATTTGGACATTGGTGCCAGTTCCTACAGTGGGGGAGGGTTGTGTGAAGCTGTTTATACCATCCCTCAGGAGGTTGTAATCAACTTTGGAGAAGTTTGTTTATTTGACCCTAGCTAGAGGGGGGGGGGGGTCAGGGGAGATGGTGACTTCAAAAGTGACCACTTTATGCTCGGATCTTACCAGGGAGGATGATACCATAGGGGTGCTGCAGTGGTTACTCATGTTGGTTAATACCAAGTCCTAGATATTAATATTATTATTGTTCCAAGGCATTTGCATTGATAAAATCGAGGCATTTGTGTTCTGGCATGAGTAGTGATTTCCAATCTATGGTTGGGTAATTAAAGTCACCCAGGATCAGGGTAAAGGGTTGAATCTTGATAGATTTGAAGAAGTTCAGATAGGTGGAATCGGTATCTTGAATCAAATTTGGGGGCCAGCATCTAACTATAATTTGAACAGAGGTCTTGTCAATGGTTAACTGCACCTGGAGTGTCTCCTGTGTATCATACTGTTTGACCAGCCTGGAGGGACATCTTGGAAGATGGCAAGGGAATGTATGTTGGTTTTAGGGTCACAATGAATGAACATAAAAAAAAAAACTTCAAATAAGAATATTTTCCACCTAAGTGTTTGTTTGATGCAGAGTATGAGCAGTGTCTTGACAAAGATATTAGTATTTCAAAGAGGTTTTAGTTTAATTATATGGAACTGGGATATGGTTTCTTCTCAACTGCATGTTGATATGGGCCGAGGAGGCATAAGATCAGGAAAGGAGGGAGATTTTTGAAAGGTTGTATAAAGGATATAGGATGGAAGGATACATGGCAAAAGCTACGTGTTAGAATGGAACAGGTGGGCTATATGGTTTTCTATGGCTAGCATAAGTGCTGGTCTAGAGTAGACCGCAGATATGTAAATCTATATACATAGATTCTGTCAGACGGTTTGACTGTGAACTTATGTTTGAGGAGGAAGCTTTAACCCTGTTAAAGCCTATTACATGACTGGAGGTGCTACATAGAATTAATAACATGAAGAGAGGCAACTCACCAAGATTGGATGGTATATCAGTGGAGGTGTGGGTTAGTGATAAGTATACGATAGCAGAGATCTGGGTGAAGATATTTAATGGGTTACTAAAGTGAGAGGAACACCCTCCAGCCTGGAAGGAAGGTGCACTTGCGGTCATTTACAATTAAGGTAAAGACCTGCGGATCCCCTCCTTATATAAACCAATATCAATTCTCAATCATGATTATAAATTTGATGATAATGGCAGTGAGGATGACAGGTCAATTAGAAAGGTATTAACATGGCTTTGTGGGAAGAAGGCATATGTCTTTAAAACCTTATTATTAACTCATGACCAAATGGAGAGAAAAAAGTTAGCCATAGTCTTTCTAGATGTTAAAAAAGCCTTTGATAGAGTGAGGTGACTTTTTTTTGTTTCATGTGCTAAGAGTGAAGGGCTTCCCTATGAAGTAGGTTAATATGTTGGATAGGTTGTATAGATGGTGTAATGTTAAAATAAAAAGAAGAGTTAGGATGTCAGTGAAATTTAATATGGAACAAGGGACTAAGCATGGATGCCCACTTTCCCCTCTGTTATTTGCCTTCTGTTTAGAGCCCCCAACACAGCAAATTTGTGACTCGGACATTGATGGATGTGGTTGACAGTATAGAAAGAAAAAGATAACCTATGCAGATGATGTGTTGCTTACATTAATGAAACCAGACAGAGACATGAAGAAAGTATGGGATGTCTTGTATAGATTTGGTGAAAGAGCAGGATGCAAGATAAATAAATAGAAAGCTCAGGTTTTAAGAGTTAATATGGTGCCATTTGAGCATAGAAACTAGAAGTGAGAGATTAAATACCTAGGCACATTGTTGAAAGATTCAGTCGTTGCTTCTTTGGGAAGAACTTATGGTATTATGCTGGAGAAAGTCAACAGCCAGTGGAATAAATGGAAGGCTATAAAGTATGATTTGGATGAGAAGATAATGCTGAATCAGTTAGTACCCCTCCTCCCGCAGTTTGTTTATCCTGGACAAGTTTTCTTTGAAAACCCTAAGTATGCATACTTGAATAAGGTAAGTCACTTGCTAAGGGATTTTCTTTGGGAAGTCAGGAAAGAGAGGTTTAATTGATGGTTTTAACATTAAGGGAAGAAGAGGGTTTAGGGGTTCCCACGATAAGTGAATATCTCCTAGCATGTAGTATGATGAATATGTAGAAAATCTTAGCCTTCTACTTGTTCTGACTGGAAAACAATAGAAGTCACGCAGACTGTAGAGCTGAGAGAGGGATGTGATTTAATGCAAATACTTCTAAGGGAAAGGCTCTGTGTTACTTGGAATGAAGAAGGACATAAATAGGCTATGGAACATTAAAAATTTAAACAAGTGGAAGGAAGTGATATTGCTTATAGAAGGGACCTGTAACGATAAGGAGAAGCAGACCATTCTATGGAGATGGAGGAAAACTCAGAAAAAGGTAAAATAATGAATATTACATTCAGGGAAAACTAAAGATTGAGCAAATGTACAGGAAGAATTAAATTTTCCAGAGAGAGTGAAATGGATTTATGATCAAGTGGTAGCTCGATGGAAGAGCGTAGCTAAGGGAAATGGGAAGGAGGAGATTATCACTCAGAGGAAATAAATGATAGGTGGGCCTTCTAAGAGACTGATAAAAAGAACATTAAACTTGTGCATAGGGTCAAAAGTTGAGGAGTTACAAAGGTTAGGAGAGAGCTGGGAAAGGGAGTTAGAGGAGGGGATACAGCAGCAACAATGGCAGTGCATAAATCAGCTGCTGAAATGTGTTACAGAAGCCAGAAGGTTTAGGATCTTTGCCTGGCAATGTCTGTTGAAATATTTCTATACTCTGGCTAGGGTGAAAGAAGTCTTCACCGGGGTGTCAGAGGGGTGTTGGAGGTGCTCCACAGGAGAGAAAGAAGTGGATGCATGTCTTTTGGGAATGTACAAAGTTGATGAAATGTATTAGAACTTTTCCATTTGTTATGGGGCTGAAAAAAATCACTTTAAACAGCTTTTTCTTTTAGGATCAGATGAGCAGGTGTCAAAGTCATGCAGCTAGCTTGTGGGAAGCGTAGTGTTGGAGGGGAAGAAGACAATAACAAAAATATGTAAACAGTTGTCTCCTCCAAAGAAGAAGTGAAGAAGATTGAGACTACAGGGGGAAAACACTGAGGATAGGAAGTTGTCAGAAGGCTTTCAGGTGGAAGTGGGAAGTGTGGGAAGGGAATATAGACATTCAGGATAATGGGAGGTAGATATAAATGGAAAATCCTAGACACTCACATTGTGGAAATTGAGGTGGTCACTGATGGGAACTGATTATTTACAGGATATAGAGTTAGGTTACATTTGGAAAGCAGAAGAAAATGTTAAATCCTTTTTTCCTGTTTTCTGAAATAAAAGATAAGTGGAAGGAAAGATCTCAAAATTTAGAACCTTGATGCTGCATTGCTGTGTAGACTTGGCCAAGATGATATGCTTATGTATCATAAGTTGAGACAGTGCTGGGTATGAGTGGGAATAGTTTGTTGTGCTGTAAATACTTTGTGTAAATTCTGTTATCAGAGTTGTTTCATAATTTCTTTTTTTTTTGTATGGGGATTTGGTTGTACCACTTATTAACAGTTGTGGACAATTAAGCAAAGGTGGACTACAATACTACTCTATTAACTTGTGTAGCTTGCATGGGATCTGAATTTGTTGCATTGTTGAAAAATATTAGTACTTTATTTTTTATAAAAAAAAAAAAAAGATGGGGATATAGTAACACTGGTATTGAGCCATGCTCTATTGTATAGGATATGAGAAATAATTTAATAGTGTTTCAAACGAGAGCATTTGCTGGTGAGTAGAATGTGCACCATGCATGTGGAATGCAGAGTTGAAGAGTATTTAGTTGGAATGCTGAATATACAGGATTATGATTGGGTTGCGATCATAACCTACTTATGTGTTCGAAACATGGATGTCAAGAAATTTGTCACAAGGTGATTTTCTTGGCAACCATGTCGAGAACACACAATTTAAGGTTATGATCGGTGACATGATGATTCTTTGTCAGGCATGGAGCTTTATCTGTTACTTGTACTACTAGTTACAGTAAAATACAAAAAAAACCTGTTAAGTATTTTGCTGGCTTTCAAAGCGTAAAGCACTTAGGTTCATAGGTTCATAGATTAGTACTAAGCTAACTGCCCTTGCGAGCCATTTTAAGCCTAGCCAATTATCCCTTGTGAGACTCAAACCCTGCACCTTGTGCCTGCAAGGCAAACACCTTAGCCATTAGGCCACCCTCCCAACCCCAACTTAGTGTTCACTGTCAGAAAGACAGTGTAATGCAGTCCCTTACATTTACACTCAGCTTTCATGCCTCTCAGCTGTCCAGATTTTTTCAGAATGTCCAGGTTATTGCTTCATATTTTTTGTCTGTTCCTCATAAAATCTATGGTTTGGGGCAAACCACTGAAAAATGAAGTCACTTAATAGTGACATAAATTTGCATTTCAGAGTTATCTTTTGGAAAATGCAGGTGAACACACATCCTTTTATTCCAGCTAGAATTTATTGGAGAAAGGGACACCTTATTCTTGCAGACAGCAGGCAAAACAAATCATTTGATGTTGTTAATCTTCTTTCCATTCATCACTGATGGAGTTCAGTTCTGAGCCCTCGGAACTGAGTCTGCCTTTTTACCAAGCTTGCGCCAGCCAGAGACTCTCTTCTCAGAATGCCCTTCTCCCTTTTACCCCAGATCTCATTTGCCACATAGCCATAAAGCACGTTTCAGCCAAGCTCTCAGATAAGTAGAACTTTATTTGATATTTTGTGTGGAAAACTTTTGATATTCCCTCTTTTAGTGAGCGATTAGTATCTCTAATGTTTTTTCTTCTGTCAGACCTTGATCTTTCTTCTCTGCTCTACCCGTTGTTACCATTGGTAAACTTTCAGTACCACTGTTGGTACGGCCTTCTCCCCCTTACCCTTGTGGTATTCCTTTTATACCATAGCTGGTATTTCTCCTTTCTTTCCTTCGTCTGTTAGTGTGTTTTCAGTAGGTCTTTCTGTTTTACTTATACATATCGCTATAGTGATACAACTGTGTTGCTTTTTTGAACTGTGTTTGACATATTAGTACAGACTGGTTAAATTGTTTGCCTGTAGTGTCTTTCTGTCAAGATGTCTGATAAGAAAGGTACTTCAGGGTTTAAGCATTGTGCTTCATGTAATGGCAAGTTACCTAATAGTGATTCTCACGATGTTTGTGTATACTGTTTGGGGTGCCCCAGCTTTCAGTGTAACCTCCTTGTGACATTTATCAGATTTTCAGTCAACACACTCTTAATGAGCGAAAAAATAAACTGCTACTGAAAGAGTTACTTAAGTCTCCCCTTTCAGAGGCCATTTCTGTGATGGAGGTCTCAACCCCTCCTACTAAAGACAAAAAGAGGTCCCACTCTGTTCCCGCCTCACCATTGGGTGATTAGGGTAAGCCTGTGAAATCAAAGGTCCCCAAGTTGTCATCGGAGCATAAATCTGCCTCTACGGCTCCATCTTTGTCTGTTCCGAGCATCTCAAAACCTACAATACCGATGCCAGTTTCGGCACCAATACTGCCTCCGGCACCAATGATACACCTCACTACACCTACTACTACTTTGACATCTGTGGCCACTACGGCTCAGGGCACGCCTTTGATACCTTCGTCAGTTACGATTTTGGAACCTACTGTTTCGGCTCCGAATGCCACTTCGGCACCGAGCTTTTTTCCTACCAAGTTGGATTTGACCCCATTAATCCAGATCTCGAAACTTGAGACTTTGTGCCGGCAGACCTTGCAGCATGGATCCGATACTCCCCTTCCATAGATACATTCCTGGGCCAGATGTATATGTATGTATGTATGTTCCCATTCATTGACTGACCTGACTCTCCATCTGGAGTATCCATTAGATCCATCAGGAGCCTGTCAGAACATGATGTGGTGCATCTTGTGGACCAGCTGTTGGCAGCCAGGGGGATACCCACACTTTCTAAGACCCATCCGCCTGTGGGACTTGGGTTGGTTTCTCCACAGACTCCTTCTTTGACCGTTTCAGTTCCGATGCCTTCTGCTCCAATGTCCTTCTCCGAACCTATCACCTCACTCTGGCTCCAGGTTTGCCCCTTTGGTTTTCAGTTCATGCGGAACCGGTCCTTCCTCAATCTGGAGATTGGGGGGGGTGGGCGCCTCATCTTGCGGCACGTGTATGTTTCCGTTTCCGTCCTTGGTGCCGATAGCCATGTCTGCACCAATTCTGCTTGAGGCTCCACGCGTGGGGGCGGGTTTGTCAGAGTGGGGTGTGACCCTGGTCTTGAGGTTGTCTTTCTCGGTTCCAGGCTCCCATCCCTCTTCGGATGGGCGTGCTTTCCATGCGATGGAGAGGGCTCTCGCTTCTGGAAGCACCCCTTTGACTTCAGAGCCCCAGTTTTTGCCCCCTGAGCTACAGCTGCCACAGACCACCCCCCCCCGGGGCACTGGGCAGAGAAGTGGCAGGACACCTCTGTTCAGGCTACCCACTCTTCCGAGTCCTACTCAGAGACCCCCCACTGAGGAGCCCCCTCAAAAGAGGATGTGCAGTAGGAAGCACATGGACTCAGCCGAGAAGTCTTTCATGGAAGACATTTATTTATTTATTTATTTTATTTTATTTTACATTTGTTAACCGGGCTAGTCTAACTGGATATATTTCCATTTTCAGTAGAGGCCCGGGGAGAAAAGCTCCACATAGGTATAAACACAGTTACATAATATACAAAAAATAAACGTGGAAAGAAAGGGAAAGGAGGGGGGATATGCAAATATACAGGAAGACATCATAGGATTTAATATTCACATAACATAGCATGATAGGATACCTCATTCTCACACAATAAAAATACAGTTTAAACTTATTTCACGATATTTTATAGGAAGGTTATATAGGGAGAGTAAAAGAGAGAAAAGAAATCTACAGAAAAAAGTGAGTAGATGAATAAAATCTATACTTTCAGTGAAAGATAAAGTAACTAAAGGAGGAGAAGGATATTAGAGAGTTAATGCTTATCAAGTGATGGTCATACAGCTAGTAGAAGAAAAGGAGGAGGGAGAGGGAGAGGGAGAGGGAGGAGTAGAGGTGGTTATAGGGAGATTTAGTCGGGGTTACAGCAGGGACATAACCATTGATTTTTAAGGTAGGTTCTGAGTTTTTGTTTGAACAGAATAGGAGTTGGAATAGAAGTAAGTTCAGTAGGAAGTTGATTCCAGTGTTTGCCAAGGGCGTTAGAAAAGAGGGAGTCACCAGCAAGGTTGTTGGATTTAGTTAAAGTTACTAGTAGTTTACTGGAGGAACGAAGTGAGGTCAGGTTAGAGTAGGGGGTCAAAAGTTTGGAAAGTGCAGGAGTGTTATTAGGTTGGTAGAGAGCTCTATGGACAAAGGAGAGTTGGGAAAGAAGCAACATATTTTCTAATTCAAGCCAGTGAAGTTGTTGAAGGTTCATGCAGTGGTGTGTTCTAAATTGATTACCAGTCACAAATCTAGCAATACTATTATATGTGTTAGCCAATTTTGAGAGATTGTTTTTCTTCAGGTTAGTGTAAATTGGTGAGGCGTAGAGAAGGGTTGAAATAAGGTGAGAGTGGGCAAGAGTAGCTTTGGCTGCAGGGGTTAAGAATGTTCTAATTCTGTATAGGGAGCCCAGTTTTCTGTTTACAGTTTTAATGGTATTATTGATGTGACAATCATAGGTAAGGTTGTTGTCAATCATGACACCTAGCAGTTTGGTAGTGGAGTCAGCTGATATGAGGGTACCATTAATAGATGAGATAGAGAAATCTAAAGTGGGGGATCTAGTAGTTGGTTTAAAGAGGAGGAGTTTTGTTTTTTTAGCATTTAAGAGTAGGCAGCGTTTTAAGAACCAGGCTTCTACTGTGTGGAATACATTTTGAGTAATAGTTTGTAGCTCAGGAATGTTTTTAGCTGAGCAAATGAGAGTGGAGTCATCAGCGTATTGTATGCAAGTAGCTTGTGGAATAGCTGATTGTAGGTCATTTATAAAAGGAGAAGAGGAGAGGCCCAAGAATGGAGCCTTGTGGGACACCAAGAGAAATTGGAAGGAGAGAGGAGAGTTTGTTTTCCCAGAGGACTGCCTGTTTCCTGTTAGTGAGATAGGAAGTAAACCAAAGGATAGCTTTAGGTTCTAAAGCAAGAGATTCTAGGATTTTTATGAGGAGGGTGGTTAACCATGTCAAAGGCTTTGGACAGGTCAATAAAGAGTGCAGAGGAAAGAATGTTATTATTGCGGTTTGTGTTTATGAAGTCAGTAAAGGAAAGAAGAGCAGTGGTAGTACTGTGAAAAGGCCTGAAGCCGTGTTGACAGGGAGTTAGAATGTTATTTTTAGTTAAGTAGTTCATTAGTTGGTAGTGGACACATTTTTCCATGATTTTAGCTAGGGGAGATAAGAGTGCTATAGGCCTGTAATTAGAGTATTCATTGGAGTTACCTCCTTTATGTAGGGGTATAATGTGTGAGATCTTCCAGATGTCAGGTATGATACCTTCATTAATTGTTCTATTGATAAGGATGGATATGGGATAGGCTATAACCTTAGCTGCTTTTTGGAGGTATTCAGATGGAAGTTGGTCAGCTGATGGGGTACATGGTTTTAGTTTTTGGATACATCTTTGGATGAAGGTGGTAGAGATAGGTTGTAGCGTGAAGGTAGGTTGAGTAGATGCTGCTTGAGCAGGGATGCTAGAGTTGTCAAAGGAAAGGTGAGAGGCCAGAGAATTGATAGTATTAGTAAAGAAGGAATTGAAAGCATTGGCAGTTTCATGGGAGGAATTTTTTTCGGATCCAGAGGGAGAGGGGGTGGTAGTTTGTCCGGGGTGAAGAAGTCTATTCAAGGTTGTCCAGAATTTTTGGGGATTATTATGATTAATTGTTTGGAGGTTACTATAGTAGTTTTTTTTGTCCGAGATAATAGCTTTTTTAGTACTATTTCTTAAGTGTCTGAAGGTCTGTTGGTCAGAGGGAGATTTACTAGTTCTCCATTTTATCCAGGATTTGTTTCTGAGTAACATTTTGTGCCTTGTTTCCTTAGATAGCCAGGGAGCGGGTTTAGTTTTGACTCTGATAGTTCTTTTTGGTGCATGATTATCTAGGATGGATAGGAATGTGTTATTAAAATATTGAACTGCTTCTTCTAGTGGAAGAATTTGTAGAGGTATCCAGTTGCAGGCATTCAGTTCAATGTTAAATAGGATGGGGTTAAAGTTTTTTGTGCTACGAGATGTTCAGATGGTGGGGGCATTAGTAGCAATATTCTTCTTTCTTATGATATAGGTTAAGTTGTGGTCACTAATGTCATCTGGCAAAGTGCCGGTTTGGTATTGTAGCTGTGGTTTATTAACAAGAATCCAATCTAGTATACTTTCTTTGTTGTTAGGTTTATTAATTCTAGTGGAGGTATTAATAGTCTGAGTAAAGCCATGGAGATTAATATGAGAGACTGGGTTAGTGGTATTAACTGATGACCAGTCAAGGTTGAAGTCTCCAAGTATTACAGTTTCTTGTGGAAAGGTGGATGATGCCCAGCTAAGGAGATTTTCTATAATTATGGAGTTATTTCCAGGAGGAAGATAAGTGTTGATAATATATATGGCTTTATTTGGGTTTAGTTGTAGCTTTGATATAAGGAGTTCGGTTTTGGTGTTCTCTGGGGGAACAAAGGGTACTAGGGTTATATTTAGATCAGTCTTAAATATTAGTGCAATTCCCCCTCCTTTGCGAGTATTGCGGTCTTGTCTTATGATGTTATAGCCTGGTGGGATGATTTCTGTATCCTTGGTAAGGGGTTTTAGCCAGGTTTCTGTTAAACATAGGATGTCGAAAGAGTAATAATCAAGAAGAGAGTGGAGAAGGGTGACTTTGTTGTTTACACTTCTGATATTAAGGTGTCCTATGAGTAAGGAATGAGCATTAAAGGTTGGTAAATGAAGGGAGGAATTTGAGATAATAGGAGTAGCTTCAGAGGAAATAGTAAAGAGTCCTGGGTTAGGATGTATATCGCCATCTACTAGGGTAGAGGGATTGTAGTTTAAGTGTGGCTTACAGGTAATAGGTAACAGGACATAGATTATGATGTTGGTGAAGGGTCCCCATGGTCCCCATGGTCACCTCCTGATGATGTCTCCTTCAGAGACATCCTGGAAATGCAAAAACAGAGAGATGACTGGAAGCCCTCCAACCCTTTGTTTGAAGAGTCCGTGTTCTTGCAGGCTTTCCGCGACAAGCCTTCTACCTCTTGGGTGACCCCCCCGCCTGCCGACAAGCTCATCCAGCTCATTGTACAGTCACTTGTAAGAACCCTGATTCCACTGAGATGATCCCTTGTAGACCTGACAGAATTCTTTCCCCTCCTGAGGAGAATCTGCATTGGCCCAGAGGGTTACCAGTCGACACTGTGGTGGTGGCAGCAGCCACAAAAAAGGACTTTGGTGAGGAAAGTCCCACTGTCCTCTCAGCCAACAGGGAGTCCCAGGCAGTGGACAGACTTGGGAAATTAGTTTTTGCATCAGGGACGTTTGCTATATGGTCACTGAATTATTTGGCACATTTTACGAGGCTCCAGAGGGACTTGATCTCTGAATTCTCTGGGACACTCGCAGGACAGCTGTCTGACAAGGTCAGGGACAAAGTGGCCTCGCAGCTCGCAACCCTGGAATTGGTCTCCAACTCGTCCATGAGGTTGCTATAACATGTGACCAAGTGGCTGCTAAAGCAGTGGGTTCGGGCATTGTCATGAGGCGTCATGCCTGGATTTGCATATGTAACCTCACGGACCTCTTCAAGTCTTCCTTTTTGAATGGTCCCATCGAAGCATCGTCCCTTTTTGGCTTCAAGGTGAAGGACACGCTAGCCAGGTGCGAGCAAGATAGCAAGACCCTGTCTGCCATAGGCCTACGATTTTCTAGCCCTCAACATACCTTCCTCAGGAATCAGAGTAGTGGGAAAATATGTCACAAAAAATCGGAGTCCTTTCCATGACGCACATGGTGATGATACCCCCCAGGGGCAGAGAGGGTAACAATTCCGGAATACGCCCCTGCAGAGGCAGAGGAGGTCCTCGCAACCAAGGCTCCAGGGAGTCCTTTTCTGGACAGCCTTACCAGCACTCCTGGGAAGCAGCCCAATTGCTTACCTCTGGAAACAATCAGGGGTCGTTTTTCTCTGCACCAGACTGCCTGGCAATCCATTACCACTGATCGTTGGATGTAGAGTATAATCACCAGAGGTTACACCATTCTCCTTTCTTGTCAGTCAAATCTCCCAAAAAAGCTTCCCAACAATCCACCCAGTCAAAGGGAAGAAGCAGCTTCAGAGATAAAGCTGTCTCAAAAAGAGTCATCCAACCAGTCCCACCAGACCAACACGGATCTGGATTCTACTCAAGATTCCTTTTGGTGCCAAAACAGACAGGGGACGGGAGACCCATTTTGGATCTCAGCAGCTTAAACAAGTCTGTCACCCAAACCAAATTCCGGATGGTCACGGTTCAGTCCATTCTCCCTTTTTTACGGGAAGGCGATTAGATGTGCTCGATAGATCTCCGGGATGCGTATTACCATATTAAAATGGACAAACGCTCCAGGAGTCTGCATTGCTTTTGGCTAGGGGCCAGGTATTATCAATTTCACGCCCTGCCATTCGGTTTCTCTACAGCCCCCAGAGTGTTTACAAAGTGCATGGCAGTGGTCACAGCTCACTCGACATTGCAAGAATTCCGGGTGTTTCCATATCTGGACAACTGGCTCCTCACCGAGCATCTTCTGGTAACTGCACTGCATTATACTCTCTCTCTCTGGCAAAAATTTTGGGAATAACAATACATTGGGAGAAATCAAATCTTACTCCTACTCAACAAATAGAATTCATTGGAGCAGTGTTCAGTACCAATTCCTGTCTAGTGTCACTCCCAAATCACAGAGTACAGAGACTGAGGCTCCAGCTACGAGTGATACTCTGTCAAACAAAAGTTTTAGCAGGAGAAGTTCTTCAGGCCCTAGGATCCATGGCAGCTTCAATTCCAATAGTGCTCCTAGTGAAGCTACACATGCAAATCCTACAATGGCTCCTCCTTTGTCAGTGGTTCCCGAACTGTCAACTCCTCAGTTACCAGATTCAAATAACCAACTCCTGCAAGCAGGACCTCCTTTGGTGGAGGAGGCCAGACGCAGAACTTTGGAGCCACCCATTTCAGTCTCCTCAGCCCTGGGCCATTGTGAGAATGGATGCTTCCCTGATCGGGTGGGGGGGCCATTTCCAGGGAAAGACGGTCCAAGGCGCATAGTCCACCACAGACCACCTGCATATCAACGTTCCGGAACTGAGAGCTTTAGCTGTTAGCTTTGCAGGCTTTTCATTCAGATGTTCTTCATGTTTCACTGCTCCAGTCATTACATTTGGGTAATCTGCTTGCAGGTTGCCCTCAGCCTGATTAACAAAGTCTTGGTTCCTGTGTCGGTTGCTGTCCCTTCTTCCATGACGTCAGGTCGTTAGGGGTGTAAAACATGCAGCTGACGCCATCACATCAGTCTTTCTTGCCATGTGGTGCCCAAAGCAGAAGCAGTTCTCAAGTGCCGGTCGGCCGACTCCTGAAATTTTTGTTTTCGAGTTTCAGAACCGAAGTCTTCAACTAAAGCTAAGTATCCCGTTGGGGAAACTTTCTTGCGCCTTACCGATGTCAGTAAAAGTTAATAATTGCATTACTTGTGGAAAGCAAATACCTCATAAAGATTTTCATTCGTACTGTATTCCTTGCCTAGGCCCTGACCAGGACATACCTTGCATTCAGTTTTGTGTTTTATTTAATCAGCTCACTATTCGTCGTCGGTATATTTTTGCCTCTAAATATTTCAGTTCTTAGTTTAATTATCCAGAAATGTCAATTAGCCATCCGACTACCGGGATTCCGAAAAAACGCAAAGATAAAGACAGAGACAGGCCGCTGAGGTCCAAAACTGCCGACGACGCTTCTCCTAAGCCTGTTGCCAGTTCGCCAGTACTCAGTGAGGCGCTTTTGCAGCCCCTGATACCCGCTAATTCTGATTCGCAGGCCTCTACTGAGACCCATTCTGAGTCCGGTATGCCGCGAGATGCTTCAACTATGGAACCCATGGATGTCTCTTCCTTGGATGGGTCCGGAGCCGCTGTGCAGGCACCGGCTTCTGGGGGTGTATTCAGGCCTACGGACTTGCATATTAAATTGACTCCTCCTTCATTACTTAATCCTAAATGTCGATCCATATCTAAAAAACCGACGCCCAGGCCACATGCTCCGGCCTCTATGCCTAAAAAACAAATGATAAGAATGGCTGAAGATCTAATAACTCTAATCAGGGGTAGCCAACCCCCCTTCTAAGAGGCCTAGGACTGAGGTTGATTATGAATCTTCTGATAAGGATTCTGTTTTTTCTGACTCTTCTGATGACCTCTATTTGTCCTTACCTACTTATGAGGATTCTGATGCAGAGGACTCTATTCCCTCTGCTGTCCCTCCTGAGGATTTTTCTTTTGGGGAACCCTTACATTCTCTAAGGGAGCATTTCCACTGGGAAAGCCAGGATTACTCTAATTCAAAAAAGAGGCTTAGGTATTTCTGTTTCCTACCTCAGCATAGGCCTTTAGCTATTTCTCCAGTATTGAACACTGTTGATGATGCTTTCTCGGAATCTAGTTTGGCCCAATTCCCTGCCTCCTGCTCCCAGAAAACCTGACATATACTACAGGGTCCCTGAGTCCCACAAGTTCCTTTTCAAAAATCCTATTGCAGATCCAGAGACTATTTCACAGAGGCCCAAGGGCATTAAGGCTTTTACTGCTAAAAATCCTAAACCTTCTGATAGAGACTCCAGGGCGCTGAATAGATGGGGTAAAAAGGTTTACACTTCTGCAACCTTGGCCATTAGGGCTTTAAACTGCCAGTTTCATATGTTAAAATATCAGCAACAAGTTATTGGACTTCTTAAACAGAAAATTATGTTGATTATTGACTGTGTGGAAAATAATTACAGGATTTAATGCACTCTGCCAAACAAGTTGGAAAGCATACTTTGCAATGTGGTTTTGATTCATTAGAGGCCTCTTGTAGGGCTGCTGTTACTGGGTCTGTGCTCAGAAGGCATGCTTGGCTTAAGGAGCAATCTTTGCCTGATCATGTTAAAGCTAAATTGTTGGATGCTCCTTTAAATCAGGACTGCCTGTTTGGCAACAAGGCTGAGGAAGTTCTTAAAAAGATGGAAGATCAAGCTAAATCTATGCAAACTGTTTACAGATTTTTTACAAGTTCAATCTCCTAGATTTAGTAGGTGCTGGTCCTCTAAAAATTGGTCCTTTCCAGCCCCTTCCAGGTCTTCTAAAGCCAAACCCAGACACAGCAAAAACTCCAGGCTTCAGTCCCAGGGGACTCACAGAAATAAGCAGTGGGGGGCCTCCGCTTCCAAGTCTGGGAATAATAAGACTCCCCCCTCCCCATTGTAAACTGTCTCAATGACTTCCTTTTAAAATTTCCAAGCACTTATCATCTGACTGCCCCTTTGGGGGGAAAGATTGCTCTTGATGCAAAGAATTGGGAAATCATTACCCAGGACAAATGGGTTTTAAATATAGTGTCCCAGGGATACAGATTTCATTTCCACACATTGCCAACACCAAGTGGATGGCCGGAGCTACCCCTAAATCAGTGGGCAGAGGCACAAGAACAAGTACTTTTTCTCTTGAGCATGGGGGCTATTCAACTTCTACCAGAAGAGGAAAAGGGACAAGGTTTCTACTCAAGACCTTTCCTGGTACCCAGGAAAGACAATTCATGGCGTCCTATCCTGGACCTGTCTACTCTAAACACCTTTTTGGAGATTCCAAAATTCAAGATGCTGACTCTTCACCAATTACTTCCTATGCTAGGCAAAGATGCCTGGTTGGCAACACTAGATCTAAAAGAAGCATGCCTGCACATCCCAATCAGGGAATCTTGCAGAAGATACCTATGCTTCAAAGCAGGCTACATGCACTATCAGTTCTCTGCACTGCCCTTTGGCTTATCTACTGCGCCCAGGGTATTCACAAAGTGCCTAGCTCCAGTTATTGCATTTTGCAAGCAAAGAAATATTCAAATATACCCATACCTGGACGATTGTCTAATTCAGGCAGAAAGCCAGGACATTTTTTTGAATCATCCGGCCTTTGTAAAAAGGGTTCTAACTTGTCTGGGGGTACACCATAAACGAAAAGAAATCACATCTGGTACCCTGTCAACAAATTATATTCCTGGGAGCAAGCTTGAATACAACTTCCCAGATGGCTTACCTCACGCCAGAAAAGCAAATTCATTTGACAACTTACTTCAAACAAGTGGCCACAAAAACCCTGCTATCTGCAAGACAAATACTGCAAGTCTTGGGGTTCATGGCCTCCTGCATTCTTCTAATTCCATATGCAAGACTACATACAAGGAAACTACAGTGGTATCTAAAAAGCCTATGGTGCCAGCATTCTCAAAACCCAGAAACAATGATTCCTATCATGCCTTGCCTACGCCTAGAGTTCCTTTGGTGGGCAGAGGCCTGCCACCAAAACAAGGGACTACCTTTCACACCACCCCCTGCTGCCCAAACCCTATCAACAGATGCATCAGACTATGCCTGAGGGGCTCACCTGGCAGGGAAGTGCATTCAGGGCAAATGGAACCCAAGTCAAATGCACCTGCATATCAATCAAAAAGAAATGTTAGCTGTACAGAATGCTCTGACAGCCTTCAAGGGCCACATTTTCCCAGGACAACTAATGGTAAAGACGGGCAACACCACTGTTATGTGGTACATAAACAAGCAGGGGGGTACACATTCTTACCCCCTCTGCGGACTAACCATGGCATTGTGGAACAGCCTTGAGCTACCAAGTGCACCTACAAGCTCAATTCCTGCCAGGAAAATTAAATACACTGACAGACAGACTAAGCATAAACCTTATGGACCCACATGAGTGGAAGCTGGAACCAAGGATTTTCAACATGTTGACAAGCAAATGGGGGAGCCCAGATACAGACCCGTTTGCCTCTCCCCAGAGCTACCAATTGGACAAATTTTGCACAAGGACGCCCCACAAACAAGCCTAGAAAGTGGGTGCTCTGTCCTTCAGCTGAAAAAAAATCTATCAGTCTATGCCTTCCCTCCTCTGCCTCTGCCCTCCAAAGTACTACTAAAAGTTAAACAGGACAAACCAAGGATGATTTTGATTGCTCCAGACTGGCCACACCAACACTGGTACCCCCTCCTGCGCATTGTGTCACGGTTATCTCCATGGCACCTGCCTCAGACTCCTTCCCTGCTTTCTCAGCAGGAGAACCAGATTCTGCACCCTCAGCTACCAACACTGAACCTTGCAGCCTGGCTAATTACTTAATCTCTCCTTTACCATCCCTCAGCAAACCTGTGATGGATATCATTTTAGAGGCAAGGAGGCCTAGTACTAGAAAATCGTATACTGAAAAATGCGAAAGATTCAGTGCCTGGAACCAATCTCAAGGGATGAGGACAGCAGTGCCCAATTTACTTCAGATTTTACAATACTTAACTGAGATGCTTCACAAGGGCCTGTCTTTTTCCTCCATTAAAATCCACGCCTCAGCCATTTCAGCTCATTATAACACAGAACCTCCCCTCTTTTCTCATCCACTGCTCAAGCAGTTCCTCAGAGGGGCCAAAAATATGAGACCACCCATGAGAGCTCCAACCCCAGCCTGGGACCTTAATTTTGTCTTGGAGAAGCTCACTCTACCTCCTTTCGAGCCAGCTGCTACTGCAGACTTAAAATTTCTTTCTTAGAAAACAGCTTTCCTTTTAGCAATCACTTCAGCTAGAAGGGTTTCTAAATTACAGGCCCTTATAGCAGTAGAGCCTTTCACCATCTTTCATGCGGACAGGGTGTCACTCAGAACCAATCCATCCTTCATGCCCAAGGTAGTATCCAGTGTGGCACTTAACCAGTCCATTCATTTGCCAACCTTCTTTCCCATTCCACAGAATAAAGGGGAATGGATACTGCATTTCTTAGATGTGCACAGACAACTTAGATTCTACTTGGACAGGACTAAGCCTCAAAGGAAATCTGAACAACTGTTGGTAGCATTTGCTGCAGGGGCAGAGGGGAAGGCTATTTCAAAGCAAATCATTTCTAAATGGGTAAGCCTTTGCATTCATTTCTGCTATAAGCACCATGGAAAACCTATCCCCCAGGGGATCAGACCTCACTCCACCAGGGCTGCATCTACCTCTACAGCCTTTCTCAGAGGCGTCCCTACCAGGGACATCCTAGAAGCTGCTACCCGGATTTCTATACATACTTTCACCAAGCATTATCATTTGCCAATTTTCTTTAAATCCAGAGCTGGCTTTGCCACTGCAGTCTTGCAGGGCCTTATAGCTGGCCGTAGTGCTATCTAAACTCCTCCTCCCAACCATAGCTTTGGGAATCTACCCAAATGTAATGACTGCAACAGTGAAACATGAAGAACATAGTACAGTTGTGTACACTTACCCTAAATGTAGATGTTCTGGTGTATTCACTATTGCAGTCTTGGTTACCCTCCCTCCAGCCCCCTAACTTCTTTTGTCTATACCTCTACTTTCCTTTACTATGCTTAAAAGTCCTTTTGGTGCATTTGCTTTTTTGTTGGAGGTATATTTTTGTACTTTTATGTTTAGTTGCTTCTCATTAGGGGAGACCTGACATCTGGGGCAAGAAAAACTGATGTAATGGCGTCGGCTGCATGTTTTATACTCCTGACGACCTGACATCATGGAAGAAGGGGCAGCAACCGATGCAGAACCCAAGACTTTGTTAATCAGGCCGACTGAGGGCAACCTGCAAGCAGATTAGCTAAATGTAATGACTGCAACAGTGAATGCACATCTACATCTACATTTATGGTAAGTGTACACAACTGTACTTTCTCCCTTCTGGGACAATTGTAATTCAGTCAGACAACATGTCAGTGGTTTGGTATATCAACAAGCATGGAAGAACCAAGTCCTACCCTCTGTGTCAATAGGACATAAGAATTTGGCAGTGGGCGGTAGCTTCTAACCGCTTTCTGACAACAATGCATATCCTGGGGAGCTCCAACGTAATTGCGGACAAATTGAGCAGATGTATCCTTCTGCCTTACGAGTGGTCCCTCAATCCCATGGTGGTGACAGAAATCTTCAGCCACTGGGGCCAGGCTTGATATGTTCTTTTTGCCTTCCCATCGAACAACAAGTGCAGCAACTATTTTGCCCTTTTTCCCCCAGAGGGGGGGAGTCCCCGAGGGTCGCTCTAATCCACGATTGGCCCACAGGACTTTTTTACACTTATCCTCCCATTCCCCTGATTCCACAATTTCTAAAGAAAGCTCTTCATTTGAAATGCAAGGTGATCCTCATAGCTCCATTCTGGCCTTGACAGGTTTGGTTCCTCTTCCTTCGGCCTCACCTAGTATACCCGCCATGGATTCTGGACCCTCTTCCAGATCTGATTACTCACCCCCAAGGATTGAGCCACCCAAATCTGTCCAGTCTCAAGCTGACAGCTTGGTTTCTCTACTTTCATTAGTTGCCATCTTACCTCACCTGTATGAGACATCATTCTGGCCTCTCATAAACCATCCACCAGAAAACTATATCAGGATAAATGGAAAAGGTTCTCCATTTGGTCTAAGGATAACATGCTAGACCTGTATTCAGCTCCAGTGACTGCAGTGCTGCAATACTTAGCTAAGTTTTTTGATAATGGAGCCTCTGCTTCTACCATACGAGTACACCTGGCGGCAATTTCTAATTTCCACAATGGTATAAATGGCACCCCTCTCATCTCTTTACGTCTATGGAAAGCCTTTCTCAAGGGAACCTCTCATATCAGGCCTCCTGTCAGACAGCCTGTGGAACCATGGAACCTCACTTTAGTCCTTCCGGCTTTGACTCAAAACCCTTTGAACCCGCAGCAAAGTGTGACCTAAAGTTTTTGTCCTGGAAATCCTTGTTCTTAGTAGCCATCACGTTAGCCAGACGGGTCTCTGAGCTGCAGGCATTATGTATCAAAAGACCCTGTCTGGTCTTCCATAAAGACAGAGTATCACTTCGGATGAATCCATTCTTCCTTCCCAAAGTTGTTTCTGAATTTTCCATTAACCAGGCCATTGACCTACCAGTGTTCTTTCTGAATTTTTCCAGTAAAGGAGAGTATTGCCTACACTCCTTGGATGTACATAGGCAACTGAGATTTTACCTAGACAGGACCAAACCTATCCGTAAGTCTGATCAGCTTTTCATCTCCTTTTCTGGGCCTAGAATGGGAAATGCTGTTTCCAAGGTTACATTATCAAAATGGCGAAGGGACTGCATACATTGCATCTATTCCCTCATAAAAGAACCTATGCCAGAAGTTAAAGCTCACTCCACTAGATCTATGGCAACATCTGTAGCTTTCCATTCCAGGGCTTCCATGGATGACATTTGCGCAGCAGCCACTTGGGCTAAGCCTCATACCTTTATCAATCATTGCAAATTATACTTGATCTCTAGAGGGAGAACTGCCTTCGGCTCAATGGTACTCAGGAATGTTCTTCCATAAGGGCTGCTTGTGGACTTCAAGGTAGCTTGGGATTCTGTCCCATCAGTGATGAATGGAAAGAAGACTAACAACATCAGATAAAGACGTTATGTCGTACCGTAATGTTCCATCTGTGTTTTTCACCTTCTTTCATTCATCACTTCCTACCCTCTTTCCCCTCCAAAGGCTCCTGGGGGATGCTTTGGGTCCAAGTGGTGTCCTAGGGTATTTGTGCAGAAGTGGCCCCTGCTTTACTTCTCTATCTTGGTAAAAAGGCAGACTCTTTTCCGAGGTCTCAGAACCGAACCCCATCAGTGATGAATGAAAGAAGATGAGCAACACAGATGGAACGTTATGGTAAGACATAACTTCTTTTTGTGTTTTGCTGCTGTCATTTGCTGGTCAGCACAGGCATATTTTGCTGCCTAGCATGAGACCCAACCTTAATAACTTTTGCAGGGGGGTGCTTAACATTTGTAAGGTTGGGCTCATGTTAATTTAACGCTTAACTGGTTTATCTTTTTCTGAATATCGGAGTGCAGTCACTGCACTCAGTACACTACAAATTTATTATGAACCTAAAAAAAAGGTTGCAAGCAGTTAATGAAGCACCCTGGGTTTGCTTCAGTTATTTAAAATGTTGAAACTGGAAACCTGAATATCAGCTATATTATGACTGACATGTTTTGTATAAATTTTTATGCATTTCCAAAAAAATTACTAAAACAGTGTAGACCTTGATTAATAATTTGAAATATGTTAGATATTTGTTAGTTATTTAGACATCATTGGGACTGACAGTATATTTTTCTGCTTATCCAGTGAAATGAATATATTATTTAATTAGGGATGCTAGTATGCCACATTAATACTGTTCACAAATGAATAAACAATTCCCAAATATCCAAGTTGGAGCAGCAGGCCAAACTAATTGTACTCTAATTAAATCCTGTAACAATTTTATATTGAACTCTTTCCTTTGTTGTGTTATAAAATTTTATGCAGCATATCTCCATGAGTGTTTGGGTTAATACTTCAAATGGCACTAGTTTGGTGGGAATTTGATCTGTATTCTGTAGAATCATAAACTGTATGCATTTAAATTCATACAGTATGGAGCTTAACAGTATTCTGTTGATAAGCAAACCAGTAGTTGCATTCAATAATTCATTTAGAAAGTTGTAAAAAGAACTTCAAAATGCTCAAATCAAAGATATACGTCAATGTCCATCAGTTTTAAATGGAGTACAGAATGGTAGATTGTTTCACTGTAAAACCTATTTGGGAAACAGCTGACTGTAGTCAACTCTGAAATTGTTTCCAAGTTGAAAATTAATAGAAGATTTAAAAACAAATCTTCCAACAGCTTTAAACTTAGAAATCCCAACAGTAAATTACCATATAATCCCCAAAGCAGTTCAAGTAATTCTTTGGAGGTAATAATTACTTTTATTGTTTTAACTGTCTCAATAGTAATGTGTGCTATAAACAGGAAAGCTTGAAGTTTTATACTTGAATGTTTAACAAATTTGCTTGTACTTTAAGTTATAGGAATAAAGTCATGACTGTAGCCTAGATGACTTGGAATTGGCATTGGTAGTTGAAAAATGTTGAAGTGATCTTGCTGATGTCATCTTGACAATTCTGGAGTAAGGTGGCTCTAATCTTCATGCATTGCTGTCATCTGGTAGTGACTTGTGGAAAAAAAAAAGCAGCATTTGGGACTAAGTTCTGCACCTGTCCTGCTAGGTGCTATAGCTGGGTCTGTTCAAGATGAGTGGTTCCAAGTCACAAACTTGAGTGATTTCTTAGTCTCTCTTTCCCGCTCTCTCTCTCTTTCCTTGTCTCTCCCAGTTAATTGTCAGTGACATACACTGGTCGCGTCTTCTTTGTCTGTTGTCTTATGAAGCCTTTGTCTTGTCCGCCCCCCTACTTGCAGATGATTATGATCCAGTACATCCCTGGTGGATTGTTTGCAAGGAATACCCAGGGAGGGAAACTGTATCCTAGAGCTCAGAAAGTGTACATAGCTGTACAGGCTTTTTATAGTCTGGAAGATTTATGAATCAGACTAACATGAGGTAACACTGTTGTGTGAATAAGCAAGGTGCTTCTAAATCCTGATTCCTATGCAAGCAGGATTGCTGTTTGGAATCTTAGCAGGAGGTGTTATTTTTGTTAGCTAGGCTTCTTGCAGGGCTGCTCAGTGTTGTATCCGACTCACTAAATCGCTGCATATTGCTGGGAGGTTAATGGTGACTGCTGAAAGATTTTGCTAATGAACGCTTTCTAAGACTGGATATTCTAGAGGTGGGTATTTTAGCAACAGGTGCAGACTCTTTCAGACTTCAAATAAAGCCTGGACATGGAACATTCTCTCTATGCATAGCCTTTGCCTTGTAAAATGGGACTCATCTGTGGTTTTACTTGAATGTTCTTATGGTCCTTGTGAAGTAGAAGCGAGAGAGAGGATGTCCCAGGAAGTTCTTTATAACCCACTCAGGCCCAAATATCCTAGCTTCTCCTTTTGCAACAGATGTTGGGCCAGCTGTCTGACATTTTTGGAAAGGTACAGTCTTCTTTTCTAGAAAGAGAGTCTCCGGTTGCATCCAACCTCCTCCTTTTATGTCTACCTGTCTAGCTTTAGGAGAGGTTTGGAGTCTCTAACTCTCTCTTTTAGTTTTGTTTTGTCAGTCCAGAAACAGGCTTCTGGGACAGTTTATGCAGCAAAGATTTACACTTGGGTTAACTTTGAAGGGACTTGGAAGGACCCCCATTTTATTTCCTTTAGCCAATGTCTCTGAACTATTTACTCCTCCTTTCTGAAATTGGCCTAAAGTACTTCTCAGTCATGGCTATCTTGCTGGCTACCTGAGCCTTTCATGAGAATTAAGAGGATTATTATGGGTCTATATCAGGTAATCGACCGCTTAATTGAGCAAATCACTATTTGTCAAAATGACTTGAGCAAAAGCTCAATTAAGTGAACGATTATTTAAGCGAATGTTTACCATGGAAAGGACATGGTTGGCCATCTTCAGGAATTTGCCCTTTTCCTCACTATAGTGCGACCTTGGAGTTGGTATATTCAGTTAGGGGGGTGGGGGGCACACCCCACATTGGGGGTTTGTGGGGGTGAAGCCCCCCACTTTGCAGAGTTTTTAATTTTGTTTTGTTTGTTACAGTTAGAGGGTGGGGAACTGTTTTTGTTTCCCTAGGAAACTTTTCGTTTAACTGATCGTTCCCTTAACTGAGCTTTCGCTTAAGCCAATTCGACATATAGTGATTCACTCAATTAAGCATTCAATTAAATGATATAGACCCAATTATTACTTGACCCACTTTGATGTAATGGGACTTAGAAGAGATCCCATTCCTAAATGTGACTTCATCATCATACTGAGATTCTGATACATAGCCCTTTGGAATTTTGACTTCCTCAGATGTTTGTTCTGAAAGACTCTTTCCTATTGGTGGTCACTCAAGCCAGAAGAACTTTCTATGCATAATTGTAGAGTTGGAGTTTCTTAGGACTAGTCTTAGTCTTCCACTGACTTGTATAAGAGTTCACTTAATAGTAAACCATTCACATGCTGGCTTGTGTTCCAGATTTTTCCAGCCACATTGAAACTGTCCTTAGTAAACCAAGCAGTCATTTGTGTCTTTTGACCAGGGTAGAAAGGCCAAATTATTGGCTAAATAGACTGTATTTCTTTAGCTGTCCTAGTGTAGAGCCTTCTACTGCTGCAGTGGGGTAAGGTGATTCCAAGTCTGAAAAAAAAATCTTCATTCTGCCTGGAGTACAAGTGCTTTCACTGCTTGTTTCAGCAATGGCTGCATGAAAGAGATTTCTGAGACTGTTATGTGGTCCACACCACAAATACCTGTGCTAAGTACTGCAGCTTAGATGCACAGTCTTAAGTCCAGAACAGAGTTTACTAGAACTGTCCTTCAGTGCATGTCTGGCTGAGTGCTTATTTTCTGTTTGTTACTTAAATCTTAACAGAAGATCTGAAATTGCAAAACAAACCTACTAACAACCTTTCTGTTATATACTTCACGAAATTGCCTGTAAGTTTTATTTGAGCAGCTGCCATGTAACCATTACACTACATGCCGAAACCTGAATCTTCTCCAATCCAGGAGTAGGGAGTCATTTGAGAGGATGATACTTTGTTTGCCTCGTTTTCTTTTTTTGGTTGCCATTACTGCTTTGTAGCCTGTTAAAGTAAGATATTACTGATGCAGGTATGACTTCACTTGTTGCTTTTGAAAAGATGCCCTCTTCATTGTGAGTCTTTTTGTCACCTTCTTACCCATTAACATTTGGAGCTCCTGCAGGTTTTTGCACATTTAAGGTATCATTATTTGAGAAAAGTATTCATCTGTTTTTTTTAATACTGCTTCAGTTTGGATGATATCTCCACTTGTAAGCCATATGTCATTGAAAGATGGTGTCAACAATTGGTGGCTGCTACCCTGTACCTCCCCGATTGTCTGTTGATGCTGATGTGGGCCCAATAGGTTGTACCTTATGAATGTGAATATTAAAATATAAAAGAAATGCAGTTTGAGGACACAGGAAGGAGAGAGTTAGCATAATGGTTAAGGTCTTTACCTCACAGGTACAGTGTACAAAGTTTGATTCTGACATTTTGTTATTGGGCAGGCTTGTAATAGTCTGAAGACTGATTGCGTAGTATTTACTTATGAGCCTGTATGTAGTGCCAACATTAATTTGTAGCAGAAGCACAGTGCATGTTCTGTTTGCAGATGCTGTAGAGTAATAGTGAAAGAAATATTAGCTAACTTTGAGTGCAAACATCTTATAACCACTCTTTAAGACATACCCTGGAGATTTCTAAGAGTTTGATTTTTGGCTTTTTATTGAATGCTTATTTTATTATATATTTTTTATATATAATGGATTCTGTATAATATTAACTATTATTTTAGCTGAGTTAAACTTTATATATAGGCTAATCCTATTTTGTTATCAAAATTAATAGCTGAGTTTACAGCACCATGCAGCTAACTTATTTTAATAGTAAGACATGCAGTTGATTTTCAAAATGTTTTATTTCTAGCATTAAGAATAGGTTATTTCCTGCCTTACTTGATTTATAGCCATATATTAGGTTTTGGTCGCTTTAATTTTTAGTATATATTTTTTAAATTTTGTATGTGTTTTAGGAAACAAACGATGTTATTTATCATCATAACAGATGATTTATATAACAGGTAAAATATGAGAATTATGTCATATGTCTTAGGGCTGGAACGTTCCATATTTATATACAATGGAGCTCTTTGTTTATTTGTTCAGTTAGCCTCGCCATGGTAATTCCCATGGCAGTGTGATTTCCATCTAAATTTTATAGTAACATCCTGTTCAACTTACTGCTTGATTGAATAATAGAAGCTTAATTGTATAATTTTCCCGCCTTCTGGGATATTTAAGTTCATCAGCTCTATATGGTTATTTGTCTGGAGAAGCGTAGAGGTTTCTACGCGAAAGCGCTCATTTCTCTTTTCTTGTGAATAAAGATTCTTATGGAAAATAATTGAATCAGCTGAATATTTTCATCGTGGAGAGACTACCTGTTTCTGTTTTCACCAGTTGTTTTTTTATCTTGACTGGTAGCCTCCTTGGTATTACAGCTACAGTTTTTTACGTACTTCTAAGAGTCATTGCTTGCCATGGGAGAAGTTTGCATAATAGGTTTGTTCTCTTGTAACTGTCACATAAGCTGGCAGGTTGGTCCAGGGCCAAGTGAAGGCCTTGAAGAGTCTGAGGTGTGTTTCTCCCCTTAGAACAGAGTGGTTTAGGATTAGTATATTTGAATGAATACTTAGAGCCAACAGTTAAAGCTTGTATACATAACACAAGCAGAAGATTAAGAAAATTACAAAACAAAATGGGAAAAATAATGTTGAAACAGGGTATGGGGAAATGAAATAAGAAGAGAGTAGGATTTTATAGGTTCATAGGTTCATAGGTTTATACTAGGCTATCTGCCCTAAGGCATTTATAAGCCTAGCCCAAAGTTATGTGGCTTACGCCACCCCTTATGTTAGAAATAATGTGTCCATTAGTTTGTTGTGCCTCTGTCCAGCAGTGACACAGAGATGATTCCGGGGGTAAACCTACGATCTCCCATCCACCGGTCAAGATTTCTCTTGAACAGAGCCAGCGAGGTGCTCTGCCTCACATGGACCGGGATTTTATTCCACAGCATGGGGAGTCTCTGGGTGATAAATCTATCCCTCCAGCACGTCCTATTTATATCCATGCTAAGGTTTAAGTCACTTGCTCTAGTGGTTCTGGTGGATTTGGATTTTTTGAGGTGGAGCATGTCCATTAATTCCGGGTTGGTCATGGCCTTGTATGTCAGGCACAGGTCACCTCTGAGCAGACGGTATGCAACTGAATAGAGTTGGAGTTTCTTCAGTCTGGCAGTATATGACAGGTTTTGGAGTCCCTTTATCCTTTTGGTGAGGAACTTTTGGGGTCTCTCCAATTGCTGCAGGTGTCAGGTGAGATGCATCCAGAATGGGGCATTGTACTCGATCATTGGTCTGATAAGTGAAGAGTACAGGGGAACAATGACCTCACTTGATCTGGATGTGAATCCCTTCATGATCAGATGGGCAATGTAGAAGGTCTTTCGAACCACTTTAGCAACGTGAGTGTCAAACGAGAGGCCACTGTCAAACTGGGTACCCAGGTCCCTGATAACCTCTTCTGTGCTTAGTGGGTTGCCACCTATATGGTAGCTTGGGGTTACCTTGTTTTTCCTGAAGGGTATGACTATACACTTTTTTGCGTTTAACTTCAGGCCATGGCTCTGGCACCAGCTATCAGTTTCAGTGAGACCCCTCTGAAGGATGTCTGTGTCCGATGTACTATCCACTATGGCACCCAGTTTGCAGTCATCCGCAAACTTTGTCAGCCATAGTCCTCCTATGTTTGCCTGTACTTCTGAGAAGTAGATGCCGAACAATAGGGGCCAAGGACTGAGCCCTGTGGGACACCACTTGTAACCAGCTTGGAGTCTGACATGGCTCCAGCAACTCTAACCCTGTGGGTTCTGTCCTTTAGCCAGTTTGCAACCCATCTTGTGACATATGGGTTTACATTTAAGCTGGTAAGTTTCTCTATGATACCCGAGTGGGGTATTGTGTCGAAAGCTTTTGCAAGGTCAAGGTAGGCTGTATGGACTGCCTTTCCCTCATCAATGGCCTTGGTAACTGTTTCGAAGAAGTCGACCAGGTTCAAAAGGCAAGATCTGCCCTTGACAAAGCCAAACTGGGTTGGGTCCAAGGTCTGCAAGTCCCCTATGTCCTTGTTTATGAGTTCTAGCACCCGATAGGCAGCTTACCGTGACCTTCTCCTTGTTTAGCCTGGTGAGTGGGACGTCAGTGTGTCTGACTATGGAGTCACCTATGACAAGTATGTTTGGTGTTGTATTTGGCCTTAAGGGCAGTGACTGCTTTGCACACTGATTTCGTTTTTTATGTGTTGTTTGTGTGGTATAGATAGTTTGTGTGGTATAGATAGTTCTTTGTGTGGTTTAGATATAGATCCTTAAAGAGAATCACCACCACCATACATAATGTATTTATAAAGTGTCATAAAGTATTTTATAAACTAAGCCAACATAGGAATGGACAAAGGAAATTGTTATACTAATAGGGATTACTACAAGTAGTGGCATAGAAAATAGGCAAGAATTGGCTGGAATTGATTAGAGAAAATAAGAAAAGGAACCAAAGTATTCTGAATACATTACTTGGGAAGGAAAGGTAATAGAATAGAATGAATCAAGCAAATGTTTAGACTGGGGATTGGAGACTGCCTTCCATACCAGGAATTAATAACCAAGTATAAGCTAAGAGAAAGTGATGGGGAGTATTAGGTGAAATGCCTGCGCTGGGTGAGTTATTAATTGGGTCTAGAACAGAAGCTGCTGTAAAAAAAGGCTAATTAGTAGAACATGTAAAATAATATATGATAACTATAGCAATCAATTAGAAAAAGAAAAAAAGACTCGGAAGTGATAATGGAAAGACAATATACAAAGGAACTTTGGGAAGACATTTGTATTTTTATACACATAAATGCAAAATTTAAGTTTGTTGCATGGAAATGATTGCACATGTATTTTTGCACAGGCAGGCATAGAAGTCATCAGGGGGTGTACATGTAGAGAAGGTCATACAAGAGATTGAGAGAATAGGTCGTACTCCATTGGAATTGTGCTTACCCTTTCATGTCCCATTCTGCATTTTTCCTCTACTGTATTGAGAATCACAGGCTGTAAAATCACAAGCAGAGCATTGAGCAACCTTTCTCTAGGGTCATAGTGACCATGGGGCTTATTGATATGGTCAAGAACAAAATAAATATTCCAGTGACCCAGTACCTGAACCATCCAACACACAGGTTGTCTTCCCATGTTTTCTAATTGATACGTTTCCATGAAAGAATTGTGGAAGATGCTAGTTATATCCATACCACTAGCCATAAAGCAGACCAGAATTTTCCAAGGTATACTATTCTGCATCATCACCATCTTGTTTTTTTCAACAGTAACATTGATGTTCCACAAGTGCTAAAAGACACCACAGTACCATGGTGATAAAGTTTGTGATTTCTGCAGTTGCCACTTTATGCTTTGATGACACAGATTGTGTAAAACCTAAGTGGTACTGTGACAGATTCCTTAGGAAGAAACAAATAGTTGTTGAGGTTCTGTCACAGTCATAAAACAAAATAAAGCTATTTGTAAGTTTCAGGGATTTATCCGAGGTCTGCTCAAAGTACCCACATTTCATTTATGAAGCAGCTGTTTCAAAGGCTAGGACTGTTGTTAGGGTAGTCCTTTACATGTTATAAGGATTACAAATAAGATGCAGAAGATGACAAACTCGACATTGTCTGGCTTTTACCTCTTCAAAATGGAAGTATAGGACCTCACTTTAGAGCATAAGAAGGGGGAAGCACAATGTTTCTTCCCACAGTCTGCTGTGTTACATTCTAAAGGTCCCAGTGCTGGTCATATACAAAACTTTTTTGAAGGAGTCACACAGTACCTTGCAGAGTTAAGTCAGGCCCAGACCTCAAGCCACATTTGATGAGAAAGAGTCTGTCAATCATCCCTTACCTCAAGAAACCCAAGCATTTTAAGAATGTTGCCCAGGGAGTGCGTATCAACTGTGACTTCTTGCTTGCCTTTAGCATGCCTTGTTTGCAAGAAATAGGTTGGAGAATGTTCTTTTTCCATGTGTCGCTGTAGATAACCATTACATCTTATGGCTGGATGATCTAGGTTTTGAAGTAGTAATGCACCACAGGCATTTCAAATATTTTTTCATTATGTTTGCCTGTACAGATAGTCCCCTATGTTCCACCTTACTGTTCTTCAGGTAGTGGTCATTTCATTGTAATAGGGCTATAGGGTCTGTTCCTTGTTTGGGGTGTATGCACTTCCAGAACACTGGGCTATCTTTGCACTATCCTGGACCTTAACAGAGTCAGTAGTTTTATTCCATACAGGAAATTGAGAATGCTGTATATTTTGCATCACCCACACCTTTTATTACAGAAAATACTGGTTCAATGTAATGCAGGAGACATACCTATGTATCTCCAGTTTGAAGATGCACAGGTATCGTCGTACCTTCACTCATCAAGCTGATAGGAAGCTCATCTTTTCTGTTTGGAAGGTCAGAATTTCCCATCAGGACCTTAATTTTTGTTGGGGGGCAGATTTTTGCATCTGTCCCCCACACAAAGTATTTGTCTTCTGCTAAGAAACAAAGGAGTGATCTCACTGCCAATCCAAAACAACTGATAACAGTTAATACAAGGCACAGGGAGCCCAACCATTGAGACAAAATTTCTTTAATCTGAAACAAAAAGACGAACAGCGTTATTGTTATTATCTGTGCTTGTTTTTGGATTACGTCTTTTCATTTCAGATTAAAGAAGTTTTGTCTCAACAGTTGGGCTCCCTGTGCCTTGTATTAACTTTTATTTGTCTTCTGCTACTTGAATGACATACTGCTGGCTGCCCCATCTGGAAGCTTCCTTCAAGCATGTTGTGCGAGTGTTTTGGATATCTTCACCTTCTAGAACTTGCAGTGAAACTTCAGGAAATGTCAGCTTGTTCTGTCCCAGCTCCTGTTGCTAGAATTGATCTTTGACTCTGCTCTGAGTTGAGTGCTCCCTTCCACAGAAAAGCTGTTTGTTGATGGCTACCCTGAAATCCCTACCCTACAACCAGATGCCCCCCCCCCCTTCAGTGTCTCCTTTACAAGTCCTTAAGACTTAAAGACATTCTAGTCAAGCAGCCTTTTTTTTCCTTTATGTAAACTGCCCAGTAGTTTTCTCCTGTAGGTCCGGAGGACTCAGTGGTAAGTGATCTGTGCTCTACTCCCAGTATGTCTTGTTGTATACACTCGCATCATATGCCAATATTCAGGGCTGAATTGTACATTTCCATTTCTGAAAATCTCTTTTTAGTATAAATAGCATTTTTAAATAGTTTAAATTTTAACCAAATCTAGAAAAGGTGGATAAAAAATGTATATAAAGAAGGAAAATTTTCCAACATTAGTAAACCATGAACATTGTTAAATAATTAAAATGTCATTCCAAACAAAACCCAATAATCAGCTTAGGTAAAAATAATGGTTAACCATAAGTAATTGCATTGAGAAACTTTTTTATGCTTTTGTTTTGCCCCGGCATCTGCTAGCCATTGAGCCTCCACCATCAGACTTGAGATTATATTTCACAGAAATTCAGAGAGTTAAGACAACCATGGCGGTTGTGTATGATCAATATTATATTCCTATTGCAGTAGCCTAAACTGTCAGAGCCCTAATGCCCACTGACCATCCAGCTTTTTTAAAGCTTTAGGGTGCTTTCTGTGTGCTCTAACTGTTCCAAACTCAAGGGGAGTGCCAATAAAAGGACTGCTATGCCAAAATATTTAGAACTTTTTTTTTTTACTGAAGTGTGCTCCTTCATTAATGCCAGTGGAACTGTTGGTTGGCTAGCTATCCCAAATGGCTAGGCAGATAAGTCTCTATTGGGAAAAACCTACTGCTGTTTTTTTTTTTTCTTCCTGTGGAAAACTCATGTTTTTCTGACAAAATGTTATGTTTTCTAGGAAACTACATTTTTTGGACTGGCTTTGAATTTCTAAAGGAGTTTTGATGTGTTGATGCTTGTGTAAACTTTATGCAGATGTTTCTGTTTTCTGATTACGTTTTCGTACAAGTTTTGAAGGCTTGTGTATCAGGGATAGGATATTGTGTTTGTGAGGTGCTCATTGTCAACCCCTTTTTCCCTATTTTGTACATGGAGTTGGGACGTTGTGCCAACTTTTGCCATTTCTCTGTATTCAATGTCACTCTTACCTTCTTTGACAGTCATACCTGACTAAAACAGGTTTTCTCTAATGCAGTCCATCCATCTCTTTGTTGGATTCCGTTGTTTTCTTTTGCCTTCTTCTTGTCTTCCCAAATCTTCTTCACTATGTCATCTTTCTTGCACATGTGCCCAAACCACATTAATCTGTCCTCTTTGACTTTCTCTCTAGTTAAAGGTACTTCGGCTTATGCTCTTTACACAGTTTGCATCTTACCACCCATCTCAGGCACTTCATTTCCATCACATCTAACTTCTTCAAATTGTCTTCACTGCCCTGGTTTCTCTACTGTACATTAGTAGTACTTACCGTTAGTACCACAGTTTTGTACACCTTACTTTTCTGTTTCTTTGGCATTTTGTCACTCTTCCCCTTACACATTTTGCCACTTGGCTGCAGTTCCTCTGATTCTAGCTTTGACCTTCTCATTTAGACTTCTGTTTTCCACAACCACTCCTCCCAGACACTTGAAGCTGATTATTTTCCCTTTAGTCTCAATTTTCTGCTTCTTGTAATTTCCCACATTTGCTGTCATGACAACTGTCTTGTCTGTACACAGTTTCATCTGTGTGCCTTCAGTTTTGCATTCCATTTCCCTAACATTTGCTAAAGTTCTTGTTGAGAGTATTTGTATGATGCCACATCATCTGCATACAGCAGCTTTGTTGAGCTCTCCCCCCGACCTGTTTGCTAATGTAATCCATCAGCACTATGAACATCAGTGGGCTCAGAGCTGAACCCTGATGCACACCTATCCCCACTGGGAACCCTTCTTTGACTGAATAGTATTCATACTTGAGTTATTGGGTCCTTGTACAGGGACTTCAAACCATGACAGGATTACCCAAGCCAGCTTTTTTCGGATCTTATCATATGCTTCCTCCAAGTCTAGGAGTTCCCAGTTAAACTCTGTCCTCATCTGTAGCTTATTCTCAGCTATCTGTGTTATTGCAAACATCAGTTTGGTTGTGCTGTATCCTGATCTGAATTTGAAGTACTCATATCCAGTCTTACTTTCTACAGCTCTGTGCATTCGTTTCATCAAAAATCCTTTTGAGTACTTTCATGCAATGTGACAGCAGAATGACACCACTATACTGACCACAGTTTTGAATGTCCTCTTTCTGCTTGTACACTGGCAGTAGAATGCTTATTCACCAGTCATCTGGGATAGACCTTTCTCTGCGTACTGCTCTCCTCCCCTAACTGTCCCAGCATCCTTATCATATCTCCCATGACCTCATTTGAGCCTGTTGCTTTCCCTGACTTCATTTTCCTCAGTGCTGTTCTTACTTCTTTTAGGGTGGGTTCTTTTTCCTCTTTTATTGTAGGCTGAGTTTGGGGAAATACAGCTTCTTTGAAGTTTTTTTCATTCAGAAGCTGCTGGGAAATACTCCTTCTCTCTGCCTTTGATGTCCTATGAACCAGTGAACAGGTTGTTGCTGGAGTCCCTTATGAAGGGTGTTATCTTTATCTTGTAACCTGGAAGAGTTTCTTTGTGCCATTTGCTGAGTCACTTTCCAGGAGCTGGTAGAGTCCATCTAATGTCTAGTTCTTTGCTTTTGTGACTGTTGTCCTCACATTTTTTTAGCCATTTTGTGGGGGATTGTCAATGGTTTACTTTCCTCAGAGCCACTTTCTTGTTCTATGCCTACCATTTGCTGACCTCTTTAGGCTGCACTGTCTGCTCTTGAGATCTCATTCTCAGCCTAACTTGCATAGCAACTACTGGTCTCACTATTCAGTTAAACATAAGCAAAATGCTGACATTAAATTGTGTCATTAGTTTATATTAATTAGATAATTATTTTCTATCTAGAACCTACCAAAAGTACCTTTTTGTATTGGTCCTGTTAATAGCCATAGCTCCTTATAGCATCCAGACCTTTTTTTGGTCTAGCTTCTCTAACTAAATGACCTACCAGTTGACAATAGGCAGTATTAGAGAGGGCACAGAATAATTAACAAAATGACATTAAGATTGTTATGGTAGGATGACCCACTTATGAGAAATTAATAATTTTTTGCCACTTGTTATTCATTTTTCCGTATTTATTTTCATATTTTCATAACTGAGAGACCTACATGCTATTGAAGGATATGGTGTAAAATGCTATGGTGGGAGACAGGAAAATTCACAGTTAGTGTCCATTTTTGTCATACTATACTGGAGATACAGCAAGTGTTTTTATTAATTATGACAACAAGCAAATATTTCCATATATATATTTAATACTTCAAAAAACAAGTAACTTACAAACTATTGAATGACATTAGATATTGTTGAAGAAAACTGTCTTTGATATTTGCACTGTAAGTTTCACATCTTAACAGAAGAAGATCTGGTACCCTCTTTGTTTATGTAAACATCACTGTGGTGATGTCCGTGAAAACCCGCAGATGTCCTGGAGACCAGAGATGATTTAAGGCTTTCAAAGTGTTGATCACTGCCATCATCTCTCTGACATTTGCGTGATTCTGTCTGTCATGGAGGTTCCACAGATCTTGCAATTTCACACCTTTGGAAACTGCTCCTCACCAGATTTGATGGATCTGTATTGACATATTGGACAGGAATCAGAACAGACAGTGGGAGACCTTAACTGTGAGATATCTGGTCTACCCACCACAGAACCTCCCTCCTTACAAACCCCAAAACAAGGATCTGAAAAGAAGAAAGGTGAAGATGCTGAGTCCAGACTGACCAGAGGTACCACTGGGGTCTGTCCAGGGGAAACATGAAAATCATAGATGCCATTTACCCCAAAAATCTTTAGAAACTCTTTCATATATCTAGCTTTGATTGAAAAAAAAAACTTAGGAAGCTCAGTTAGAAAAATATCTACTTTGTCGGGGGGGGGGGGGATTCTCAGCAAGGCAGAATCTAATCTCCCTGAATAGGGGGACCTGTACTGTATGCTGTCTGATAAAAGTTCCTGTTTTTAAACTGTAAACAGTTTTTAATGTTGCTTTTAATAAAGGTAGTATGGCAATGTGGGAAGTAGAAAAGCAAAGTAAATGATTACTGAATGAAAAAGGAAACTAGTTTACTATGTGATGAAGTCAACAGACAATATTGTGTAAAGTTACTTGTGCAGTGCATGCACTAGGTGTATTAATGTGTGTAAAGTTAATGAGACACATGTTGATTGAAAATAGACTAGACTTACAAAAATAATGCAGTGGATATACTGACTGAAGTATCATGTTTAAATACAGAGAAATGTATGTTTTGGCAAAAAAGTTTTTTTACAAGTAAAATGTAAAAGATGCACACTGGAAGATATTTTAAACTGATTGATATTGGTAAATGCCCATATGATGTTTGGTTAAACTCGCATCTGTTTTCTGAGATTTTTCATCTCTTGATGGACCTCTCTCCAGTGTTAATGGAGTGCAATTTGGCTTCCTTGACAAGCTTTGCTTCATTGTAAGAGGACGGAGTCATTGTGTCTGGAGAGTTGTTTGACGTTCTGAAAATAACTACCCCATTTGAAATATCTAATGAAAGTTAAAAGGAGGTATCTTTAAAAATGTGCACTGGCTTTAGAAACAGGTTCATGCCCCAAATGAGAGTTGATATTTTCTTTTCACATCTAAGCAAACCTCTCAACCATACCAAATTATTCGGTATTTACTGGTTTTCAGGTTAAAATAATGGGGGGGGGGGGTGCCACAAACTCCCAAGTGGCCCTTTCCAGTTCTGATTTTTTTTCTATTTTTTTTTTTATGTTTTTTGTAAAAGTTTACAGTTGTGGCTGACGTCATCATGCATTGTCAGTGTATCCTGCAACGTCATCAACAGGCAAGGGCATGCATGATGATGTCAGCTTTGTGAGGCAGACTCCAACCTTTTGGACTCAGCCAGATAACTCCATTGGGACTCAAGAGTGTGTGGAATGGAATATCAGCAACCGCAAAGATGAGCAGAGCTGAACTAGCCTGTGTGGACAACAATTGTTCAGAGATGTGCTCTAGATAGTTTGCACTCGAGTTTGGAACAGGAGATATTGCTCACTTTACAACATAGATAACAAATGCTCATTTCTTGATCTGTTGAAAACTACTTACCAGCTCCTGCAGTGAATTTCACATGCTAATTTGCTGTCTGTACACTGTGTCAGTGCACTTGTCACATGACTCGCATCAATTACAAATGTAAACGGTGCAGTGGTGCAGCGGTAGAGTTGTTGCCTCACAGCAAGAGGTTCTCTGGTTCTATTCTCGTCTGGAGTGCCTTCTGTGTGGATTCTGTATGTCCTCCCTGTGTTCCTGTGGGTTTTCTCCAGGTACTCTGGTTTCCTCCCAAGTTACAAAAACATACGTCCAGAGTGTTTCTCTCTTCCCTTTGGCTGAAAATTGGCTTCATTCCAAGTTAGACTTTCCCAGTAAACTAAACCAGATACAAAACCACCAATCCTCGTACCCCACAGAAAACCCAACTCCAGCAGTGTGGATCCCACTGAATGTATAAATGCTAGCTGTACCAGGATAAGGGAGAATTAGAGGGCAGGTGTACACATGCTCAGAAATCAGGTGACACTGCTGCCTTAATTGTGCCTTCAGCTGTCTCCACCTCACACAGGCAGAGTTTGTCTTGGCAGTTCTGCTGGCTTCGGTTTTCTAAACACCTGAGGTGACAAAAAGTATATGGTTATTGCACATTACATTTTCAAACTTTTCAGCAGTATGTGGAGTACAGCCTGGGTTCACAGATTTCCGACTGGCCAGGTAGGGACTAAAAAAAAAATTCCGCATTATACAGAAGTAGCTCTGTTTTGCGATGTTTTGATTGGCCAATCAAAAATCGCTAAACACGGAACTTCGTTTAATGTGGAACTTCAGCATTAAACACAAGAATCTCCGTGTTCAGCGATTTTTGATTGGCCCGTATGCCGGTATATGGGCCAATCAGGAAAAAAAATAAATAAAGCAGAGGCTGCCTGGGATTTAAACCACAGAGCGGGACTCTGGATCAGGCTGCTGATCTCGGGACAGTCCCGCCCAAATAGGGACGTCTGGCTACCCTGAGCACAGCAGTCCACAGGATCCAAGATGAGAATTTTTTTTTTCTTCAGCTGCTGAACCTCCTCCAAGAAAGTGAAAAAGAATTACAAAAAAAAAAATACCCCAAAAAAATGTACATATACCTAGAAACTGCAGCAGAGGTATCAGAAATGATTCTGCAATCTGCTGTATCCTACCTTTTATTGTTAATGTTAAATATATTAGTGGCACTTTCTTTTGATGTGATGTGATCAGAGATAGTAACAGTGGCTGCTAGTCTGCCACAAGCTGGTGCTAGACTGCTTTAAATTGTGATGTTTGACTTTCAGAGAATGAATTAATGTATTATCATTAAATCATAGATTGGGATAAAAAAAAATTCTGTAGTTTTTTTAAAGGTAAGCAGTTCCAGTTTCATAAAAAGTATGGTTCTGTTAATCTGTTTAGATTACAAACAGTGAAAATAATATTGTATTTTATTTTCTGATGGAGGGGCAGCCCCGCTGGGGAAGAGGAGACTTGTGTGTTAACAGTAAGGAATAAAGAATTCTGTGACGTGTGCTCTAATTTCTAAACCATGCTTTTTCGATGGGAAAATAGAAGTTATATTTGCAACAAGTTAGTTTCTAGTAGAGCATTTTGCCAGTTTCTTATAATTGGGGATGGAAATCAGAAAATAATGACAGGCCTTTCTGTTTCAGACTTCATATCCTTTAGAAAATTCGTACCAATAGAAAACCTGTTATTCTATCAGCTTCCTAAGTTTATAAGAGCAATATTTAAAAATTGTCCCTATTTTTTTGGGTCTTTGTCCCCCATTATTGATGGCTTTGGCCAGATTTCTTGGTATAAGAGGTCGAGAGGTATGCACAACATGTCTGACAAAGAAAACCAGAGTGATTTGTAACAGTGCTATCTTGTGCACTAGTAGGATGTACGGTTTGTTTTGCACCTGCTCTGCTCTAACTTTTAAATATATAATCTTGTAGCCCTGTGGTTTTACAGCACAAGTCGTATGTTGCTCCTGAAATGACACTGTAAATACTGTTAAAACTTAATCAAGTCTTTATAACATTTGTATACATTTAATTGGGCAAAATAGAAATAAATACTTTTTTTCATACTCCCAGTGTTAAGCTGATAGACAAAACAGGTAGTTTTTGCAAAAAAGCTGAGCAAATTCATTAATGCAGTACAATATTTATAGGTTTGGTAGAAATTGATTACTTTAGAGAGAAGTAAAGAAATTAAATTAGCCTATAGGAGATTAAATAAATGCACGCTAGTAGTCAGAACATATGCTACAAAAGTTAGGTATATAGAATGCCTCAGCTGATTTAATGAGGCCCGCAACAAGTGAGGCAAGCAGAAATTGAAAATGGGAGGAAAAGACAGAGCAAATATGAGGATGGCAGACAAGTAAACAGGAAGGAGGAGATGGAATAAGTGAGGTAACTAGGAGGTGTGTATTACTCCACCTCAGCATTTCAAAACTGGTGACTCAGGCATGTTTCTAGAGAGGTTCAATCCTGTCTGAAAATGTTGTGTACTTAAAATGATACCTATCTGATATCAGGCTTACTTGAAATCAAACCACCTTCAGATGGATGTCAAATAAAATGCATACTCAATTTAATATTTTATATTAATAGCATAGCAATAGTGTACATTATCTATTTCGTTTGAGTATGGTTTTTTTTTGGGGGGGGGGTCTACTTCTGTAAAATACAAAGTATACCTTTTGTGTAGACAGACCCAGAGTCCATTTCTGATAAGAAAGGCTCATAGGATTTTCTCATGTTTGAGGTCCATAGTGACAGGGTCTAAGAACATATACTGGAGGGCTTAAAAACTTAAGAGATTTACAGAAATGAAAAATAATAAGTGGAGCTCAAAGGACCTGATTCCAGAAGAATTATTCACAATGCAAGTGACCACTTACACTGAGAGCAGGCTGAGAGCAAGTGTTTTGGAATTTGGTCCCTATAGTAAGCCTGTTTATAGGCCTTACTCTGAAGTACGTCACTTAAACTGAGAGCAAGTGTTTTGGAATCAGGGCAGACTTGCACTGAAAGTAACTCTCTTGGATTCTGGTCCAAAAAGTTGAAGAGTAAATAAAAGAAGCGTGAATGTCCATGCAAGAATATTTAGAAAAATGTAAATGAACATTAAAACAATGATTGTTTTAAAACAACTATGTTTGACAGTAGCCCTAGAGCAACCAAATTGTGGGCTCAACATCTGAAAGGTCGAAAGGATAATAAGATCAGTAATTGTGAGAATGGTAGGATAAAACTGGACCCCACGGAAATTGTATATTATTATAGTACTTTATATAGACAAGAAGGATGTAGAGGCTGAGAACAACACAGGAAACTGTAACATATTTGAGACAATTGTAGCTGTCTCACTTAACAGACGTAGAAATGAATATTACCATCAAAAGTAAAAGAAATTAAAATAAAAGAATCAATGAGAAACCTGAATACAGGGAAAACTGTGGTAGTGATGGAATTCCGATAGAAATGTGGAAAAAGAAGGGGCAGGAGATAATAAAACTCTGGCTAGTACTTATTAACAATATTTTTCTGGGTGGGGATGTGCCCTTGACTTGGAAGGAAGAAGTAGTAGTAGTTACACAGAAGGAGAGAAAAGATCCTTTTGATCCAAGCTCATACAGACTCATTTAGATTGGGATTTACGACTTCAAAGTGTTTATGACAATAGCAAAAAAAAATGTTGCAAATAACAGATTTGGATCAGTTGAGGCTTATAGAAGGTAGGCAAACATTTAATGGTATCAACACAGCCCTTATGATTCAGAAGGACACATTGAGCAATAATGTATCTATAGTAATAGATTTGGATGCCAAAAAAGCTTTTGACAGAGTGAGTTGGGAATTTATGAAGAAATCTTTGAGACATTTTGGGTTTTCACAAATATGGACTGCAAAGATATTTTAAAGAGGAGCTCACTCTATGGTAAAATAGGGTAGTTAGCTGTCTAAAGCATTTAACCTTACAAGAGACACTAGGCAGGTTTGTTCACTATCACCTTTACTCTTCACTTTATATTTAGTGCCATTGGCCAGGAACATAAGACAGTCAAACATAAGTTAAAGAAACTCCAGCTCTACTCAGTGGCATACCGCCTGCTCAGAGGTGACCTGTGCCTGACGTATAAGGCCATGTCCAACCCGGAATTAAGGGACATGCTGCACCTCAAAAAATCCAAATCCCATCGAGCTACACGCTCGAGAGACTTGAACCTCAGCACTGAAATAAATAGGACATGCTGGAGGGACAGATTCATAACCCAGAGGCTCCCTTCACTCTGGAATAAAATCCCAGTCCAGGTTAGGCAGAGTCCCTCATTGACTCTTTTCAAGAGGAATCTTGATGAGTGGATGGGAGATCGTAGGTTTACCCCGGGTATCACTTCTGTGTCACTGTTAGACAGAGGCACAGTATACTAACCTCGAAAAAGGGCATAGCAAAATTAATTTAAAATGGGTGGCGAAAGCCATACATACTCTGGCTAGGCTTATAAATGCCCTAGGGCAGATAGCCTAGTATGAACCTATGAACCTATAAAGGCTAATGCGAAATTAGCCCTTTTTTGCAGAAAACATAAGATTATACATTACCAATCTGTAACATGATATAAACATTATATATATGCTAGGATATGAACTAAATTAAGCAAAAACAAAAACTGTAATAATGAATTATGCCCCAACACACGAGTTGATGTAGAGCGTCCCCTTTTTGTTAGGTCATGGCAGGATGTGATGCATGGTAATTTGGTTGAAAGAGGATGTTAAACAAGCAGCTAAAGAACTGTGGGGCGGTATTACTCCAAAGTTAGATAAGACAATGGAAACTGTTATTCATGGACATTGATAGTAACATACAGTGATTAAGATGCCCGAATGCCCACATTTGCTGCCATTGTCACCCCACTGAACACTATGCCTATGATATACTTGTATTGGATATGGATATATTCTCTATCCTGAATCAAATATGTTAATCTATGTTGCATGGCCCTATAGTGCACCTGCATATCTGGAAGTCCCAAACCACTCTGCTCCATTGTCAGTAATATTTTTTCTTTTGCAGCCTTTCGTTTTTGCGGAACCAATGAAACTCCTTAATTTCCTTTTTCATATTCTTCCATGTCTGAATTCTCAGTTGATACATGTAAGTCTGATCTACATAAAGAATCAGGGGGAACCAAACACATCTTAATCTTTTGTATCTTGTTATTGTTGTCCATAAATAACAGTTTCTGTAGTCTTATCGTACTTACTTGCACAACATTTTGTTTCAACCAGAAAGTTCCAACATCTTAAAAGAAAGCTAAGGATATGCTGAAGAAAACTAAAGATAATGTAGAAACTGAAAAACTGGAAACTCTTAATTAGTGATATGGATAGTACGGTACAATCAGTGAATTTTTTTTTAATCCCTTAAGTCTTGTTCATAGGTATATATTAGTCTGACGACCACCAGGGCCTTTATAAGCCTAGCCATGCAACCCAGCCCAACTGTATCCCTTGCTAACCTGTGCATCTTAATCGGGGGTTATGTTTGTTAGGAGGGGTATGTTAGGAGGTTGCCAAAAAGTTATGTGGGGGATATTTAACTAGGAATGTTTGCTTTCTGCCTCAGTGTGTAGGAGACATGGGGGCCAGCCTGGGAACACATTTGCATTTTCCCATCCAGTAGTCAAGGTTACATCTTAACAGGAGTAGGGATGGACTCTGCTTCACAGGGATGGGGAGCTTACTCCAGAGCATAGGGATCCTTTGAGTCACATGTCTGTCTCACCAGCATGTTCTATTTATGTCACAAGCAACGTTCAGATCTTTGGATCTAGTATATCTGGTGCTGCTTGTTTTGTGAATGTTTAAAAGCTCCATCAGGGCTGGATCCAAGGATGCTTTATATGCCAAGCACAGATTGCCTCTCAACAACCTGTAGGAGACTGAATATAGAGACAGGGCTCTAAAGTGATCTGTATAGGGCAGTGTGTTAACACCCTAGATTCTGTTGGTGAGGAAACTCTGTGGGTGTTCCATCAGTATGTCTAGTCAGATACATGCCAAAGGGGGGATTATACTCAATGATGAGTTTGATAAGGGAAGAGTAGAGTGGTACTATAACTTGGACCTGGATGTCATACCCTTACTTCTTAGTTGGGTGACATAGAATGATTTTCTTACTGCCTTGGCTACATGTTGGTTAAAGGACAGATTACTGTCTACATGTGTTCCCAGATCTCTAACTACTGTGTCAGCTTTTAGGAGTATCTTATAAATGAAGTAATTTGCCTGAGTGGATGTTTCCCAGAAGGCACTATAATGCACTTCTTGTACTAAATTTTAATATGTGGCTTTGTCACCAGTCATTTGTCTGTGTTAGACTTTCTTGCTGGATGTTAGTGTTATGGGAGATTTATGATAGCTCGCAATTTGATGTCATCTGCGAACTTGGTGAGCCAGAGGCCCTTGACATTAGTCTTAACCTCTGATAATTAGATGCCAAACAGGAGTGTGCCCAGCACGGAGCCCTGTGGTGCTTCATAAGTGACCTTCCTCTTGGTGAAGGTGGTCTCACCAATCCTGGCTTCTTGGGTCATATCTGTGCAAATTGTGTGGGGATTTATGCCTAGTTCAGTAAGTTTGTCCAGAGTACCTGAGTAGGATGCATGCCTTGGCCAGGTCTAGGTAGGCAGTACGCCCATTTTCCATTCTTCCATTGCCTCAAATACCTTCTCAAAGAAGTCTACCAGGTTAAGTAGGAATGATCTTCCTTTGACAAAACCAAACTGGAATGGGTCCAGTGTCTGTAGCTTGCTAGTGTCTTTGTTAATTATGTCTGTGATAATTTGTCCATGGCTTTGCATGTTATACTAGTCAGACTAATGAGTCTGTAGCTTCTGGGATCAGTTGATGGTCCATTGTTATGAAGGGGTATAACCGTTGCAGTCCTCCATTCATATGGTACATAGCCTGTTTTGAGGTTATAGTTGAAAAGTGACTCAAGTGGTCCTAATAGGTAATGTTTCAGACTGTTTAGGAGGCAGCCTGGGATATTGTCAGGCCCCATTGAGGCTGTGATTATATCCTTAGTGAACACCGCTATGACTTTCTTCCTGCTAATAGTTGATTGGGGGGGGGGGTTATGCTGGTAAGGATTTCACAAGAAGTGGCAGGGGGAAGAGTTGGGGGTAAAGTTTCAGCTGAATTTGTTGTCCATCAGATTCGTCACTCTGCTAAGTGAAGTTGGTAGCATTTACTACCAGTTAAGCACACTGTTGCATGTTACCTTTGAGGTTGCGGACATAGCTGGTTGTCATTGGCCTGAGAAGCTATCTTGGCCTCATAGTTGGCCTTGATGGGTTTAATTAGTCCTTTTAGTTTCCTGTTTAGTTTTATTAGTCAGCTCTTATCATTATAAAATTTGCACTTTCTGACTTTGTTAATGGCTTTTTTATTTTTGTTATACACTCTGTTAAGAATAGGATTTCACTGGTGAGGTTTGGTCTTACTTTTGGTATGTACAAAATAGCCTCTACTCAACAGTGTTTCTGTGAGTAATTCTGCTTAGGCTGTTATGAACTCAGGGCAAGGCATTGAATTTTGACAAAATGTCATTTGATAGGATGTAGTTTGCTTTAGAATAGCTTCTAACTCTGTCAAGTTTTGCAAGTTGATTTTTATTTTAAATGAAACAGCTATGTGATCCAGCCTCACCAGTGAGGACATGACATGCAGGGGGCAGAGTGCAGCTCTCTCCCATATTGGTGAGAACAAGGTCCAATATGTTTGAAGCTCTGGTTGAAGTGCACACTTTGTTCTAATAAAGTCCAGGAAATATTGTGCCTGCAAAATGGTGGCAGTGTAGGTTTCCTGGTCTATAGAGGAGTAGTTAAAGTCTCCAATGAATAGAGTGTTTGGTTGGATACAGAGTGCCTACAGTACGTCTAGATAAGAATTGTGGGATTCTTGAGGCATAGATGTTGACCTATATTTTGCTGCGATATAGTAAGGGAATCTTTCTAAGGTGATTTGCATGTGGATGAATTCCAGGGTATCACCCTGTTTAGCCAACCTTAGCCAGGATGGTGCAGCGGTAACGTTGTCGCCTCACAGCAAGAGGTTCTCTCGTTTGATTCTCGGCTGGAGTGCCTTCTGTGTGGAGTCTGCATGTCCTCCCCTTGGTCGAGTGGCATTCGAAAGACATGCGTGAATGGGCATGCCTTCGTTAAAGGTTGGGCGTCGAGCTGGCACCTCGGCACCATAAAAATCTACTGCCAACCATTAGCAGACCGGAGTTCCACTGTGGCGACCCCTAACCGGGAAAAGCCAAAAGAAGAAAAACCCTGTTTAGCCAACCTTGAGGTGTACTTTTTGCTAATGTAGGTATAGACACCATCACCTTCAGTCCATGTCTGTGTGGCTGATGGCTGAAATGTGTGGAATGCGCTGTAAGTTTGCATTGCCAGAGTACTTTCTGCGGCTTTAAACCATGTTTCAGTAACAGCATAGATGTCCGTAATTTCCAGAGTGAAGAGAGCTTGTAAGGTTTGGAGTTTCTTGTTAAAGATCTTAGCATTGAACAGTAACACCTTTAGGTTCCTTCGTGTTTTCTTTAATATGTCAGTAGGTTTATCACTTTGGCATTGCATAAAAAGGCTGTAAGGGATTAGATAAAAATTTAGCCAAAATACAGAAGCCCTGGGGGGGCAGATGCAGGCCACCATTGCCAAAGCAACATGGTTTGTTGACCATGTACTCCCAGGATGACAGACATTGAATTCCCCTGGACTGACATGAGAAGCTAAGTAAGTTGTTAAAGCCAATCATTTTTCATTCATACGGTGGCATCATCCTTGCTGAAGGTAGAATGCTGCTCAGTGCAAGGCACATACCAGTCTGAGATGCACGTTCAGAGAGAGGTCAATAATTTTTCTATTCACATAATTTGGAGAGGTATGTCTCTGATCATTTATGCCCACGCATACTATGATAGAAACATATTGGTACTGTGGTGCAGTAACTTGAGTGCGCGTGTAACTTGCTGGATCCTGGCTCCAGGTAAGCATCTGACTGTAACCTTCTTCTTGTCCATTACAGTAAGTGGGGCATTGGGGCATCTGTGTGTCACACCGTGGCGTCCCCATGACAAGAGTGCTAGGTAAATTGTTTGCTTGCCTTATGGGCTTTGCTTTTGGGGAACATTGGGTGTAGGCTTATGTGTTGTGTTTGGTGTTGCTTTTGGTGCATTCCTTAGAGACTGCTGATGTTAGGCTTCGTTGTTTGCGGGCATAGGAGGTCTTTGAGGTTTGGGGAGATTGCTGTTTATTGCCTCAGCATAAGCTGGTCTATGTGTGTCGACACTACTTGTAGTGGATGTATTGTGTGTGTTTTTACCTCCAAGAAAACTGTGTATGTACATCTGTTGCGTTCCGTGTTGGTTTCTTTAAGGATTGAAAGGGTGTCCATAAACAGACAATTTCTACTTTGTCTCAGGCTGCCCATATCTATCAAGCTGGCTATGGAGACATTTAGAAATTGCATATCCATCTTGTCTGGGTGTGCATTAGGGTTTGCGGTTAGAGTTTGAGGACTAAGTTTTACAGATATCTTCTAGAGTTTTCTCTAGGGTTAGGGACTAGAGTCGAATAGTGCTAGGATATGGTATTAGTACTATCTGATATGCAAGATAGCTGCTTTGAGCTTGAGTTTGTGCAAAGCATCACTAAACTGCAGGTCACAGTCCCAGTGCTGGTTTTGTAAGTTAAATTCTATATTTTCTAACGTAGACAGACCAGGCTACCACCTACTGCCATTAGATGGAATATTCCAGTCCTCTTAATATAAAAGCACAAAAAAGATAGCTTGAGGATGTATGCTGACATGAAACAACTTTAACAAACTAGATAGACAAGGTGATTTTAAGTCAGTTAGACCAATAGCAAGACAGTTTGAGCAAATGCAGACATTTTGGCCTTAAATACGATAAATGCACAAATAAAACAATAAATCCGTAGTTATTCACTAAACTTGTGTACAAGTTAGGCATATTTTTATCAACCAGAATTGAGGTTGTGGAATTTGTTCCGGATGCCAAGAGGTCTAGATTTAAGTGAGGTAAGTTGATTTTTCCCATAAAACAAAGTGGTTTAGGGTTACCTGATTCAAATGGGTGAATAAGAGGTATGCACTTAAGAAGGCTGGTATGTATAGCTGAAGCAGAAGGTTATAAATCGAAGTGGAAAAAGATGACAAAACAATGTGTGTTTGAGAGATACGGTAGGATTTTGGATGCAAATCCTTAAGGAAAATAACCATACAGAATGTTTTATTCATAAAGTAACTGCAAATTCTCAAAGAATTAAGCCATTATTGGAAAAGAGAAAGGAGATTTCACCAATAGGCATGTGTGCGAGTACGAGTGTAAAACACAGGCAAAAATGAGGCTGGAATTTATAGGAGAAAATTACAAATAAACCAAAGTAATGGAGCAAATAGAGTGAGAAATCTGGTTGGACAGAGAGGGTGCTGGAGGTTTTAGCTTGCCCACTAGACTGAGATCTGGACCCTATAGCTGTGCCAGTGGGGAGTCTTATTGGGGATCTGGAGAGAAAGGGAGTAACCAGCCCCAGACTGACTGTGATCTCTGGGTGCCCTTAAGGGAAGTTGTACTTTACTGTGTGTGTATTTGTTATCCTCCCCTATGTAGACACCCCTCACTGGTGTTAGTGGTGAGGATTGAGGCTCCTTGATTGCTGGGCCAGTGCACGGGTATCTCATATTAATTGTTTCGCAGTGGTGGGATATCCACACCACATATTAATTGGTTGGCAAATACTAATTGGTATGTAGTGGTGTGAGTAGTGTGAATTCCCGTAGCTTGTGCACAGTGATCACTGAAGATGTTTTTGTTCTCTAAATCAGCCACGCAGTGACTACTCAGAGTTCAGATCACAATTGTTTTATTACTTTTGTTAGCTTAGTTAGTCAGGGAGAGCAGGCAAGCATGTCAGCAGAGGAGTATGGAAAGCTAAAAAGGACCAAGTTGGCTGACATGTGCCAGGCTAAAGGACTCTAGATCACAGACACAGCACGGCATCAACGTAAATAAATGAAGGACTGGTGTGGAAGGCAAACACAATAACTCCTCGGCTTGGACACAGTGCAGAAAGTTTATTACACACAAAATAAGAACACCAGGTTAAGCGCTTTCATCTGACACATGCAGACTTCTTCAGAACAAAGACATACAATTGCACTTTCATTTTATATTCATTATGGTGCCAAAAACCACTTCACAGACAATAATGATTTAAAGATGTATGCAAAGAATGTATACTAAAACCATGTCTTGATGCTAAATCCTATCTTAGAAAATCTTAAAAATAATCTTAAAAATAAGGAGTTCCTCCAATATGTTAAACATATTAAGCATATAAAAAACGTAATAATACAAGATTCACTTAACATTTGAGTTGTAAATACGATACGTAAAATCTCATAAGTCAAATACACATAATGACAATTGTCAAAACACAAACCTGATGAATAAATATGATAATAAATATGAACTGTTAAATAAATATGATTAATGGACTGTTAAATAAATTCATGGACTGTATTAAAAATTAATTGATTGTTTTAAGAATTAGTTCATGGACTGTTTTTAAAAATTGTATCAAAAATATGTATCGAAAATATATACAATAATTGTATTTATATATATATATATATATATATATATATATATATATATTTACGAAATATATGCGGAATGCTGTTCAAAACACTATGCTAACTGCAAAAACGGTTTTATGCTGATAAAATCATTGATGCCAGGCAATCTTGTGGCATCAGTGAGAATCTGCCACTTGCTCTCTTTCATGGCCAAAAAAGCTTTTACGTTCCCCCCATATACTGTGATATTAACCTTATCAATAATTACGAATTTAAAATAATGCGTATCACCATATTTTAATATATGCCTGTAAAGGGCATTCTTAGTATCTTTCTTCTTAATACTAAATAAATGCTCATAAATGTGACATCTCAATTGGCTCTCGGTCTTGCCAATGTAAAACGCTGAACATACTTGGCAGGTTGCAAGATAGACAACAAATTTAGTATTGCAATTTCCTGTCCTGCAATGTATATATGTTTTGTTAAAAGTTTCCAATTTTACACCCACTATTTCATTAATGGTGTAACATTGGTTGCATGTACCGCATTTACTTGTACCGGATGATCCCCCTTTTTTTACCACTGGTATTTGATTCTAAAATCCTTTTGAGGTTGTGTCCTGTTTTATAAACAAATTTGGGATGAGATCCCAAAGTCAAAGCCAGATCATCGTTCATAGTAAATAAATTCCAGTGTTACCTCACTATGTTTTCAATGTACTGAACTATGGGTGAATACATTAACACACAAACCCTATTATCAAATCCTTCCTTATGTTTATTATCCGATGGTAAAACCCCAGGTGTTGAGTTACCCAACAAAGGTAAATATTTGTTACCCCATTCTTTGCTGACATATTTAACAACATCATTTAATAGGGAAACCGGGTATCCTCTCACACTGAACATTGACCTAATTAATTCGAGTTCATTATCCAAGACAGCTCTGGTCGACGACATGCGGGCTGCTCGGATACACTGTCCTTTAAAAATGTTTTTAAAAACAAATATGGGATGATTACTGCTGAATTCCAAGTAATCATTGGAAAATGTCGGCTTTCTATGTATGCAAGAGACAAAACCATCGTCACCATGGCTAACATAAGTGTCCAAGTAGGCTATACCCTTTTTATTGATATTGTATGTAAACTTTAAAAAGTCTGTGGTGTTATTGATGTAATCAAAGAAAGGCTGTATTAATTCTTCTGGACCCTTCCATAGCACAAAAAGATCATCCAAAAACCTTGAATAATAAACAATATCTTGAAAAAATTCACTTCTAAATAGGTGTAGGTTTTCCCATTCAAGCATGACAAGATTTGCAAATATGGGAGCACAAGCTGCTCCCATTGCAACACCCCTAGTCTGTTTAAAGTATTCATTTTCGAAGTGTATGTAATTGTAGTCTAATACTAAGCCCATCATGTCAACAATGAGGCTAATCCTGTCCCATTCCATGTTGGAATATTTCCTAAGGCTGTTGCAAAAATAATCAGGTCCAATTTCTTTAGGGATACATGAGAAGAGATCAATTGCGTCAATAGTGATGTAAATGAGGTTCTCATTCCATAGTTGCGATGTTAAATTCCTAAGAAACATCCATGAATCTTTTATAAGGTGAGGAATGTTTTTATATATGTGCTTCACCCATTTATCAATAACTACACCCAAGGGAAATGTTTTAGACCTACTACCCGAAATAATGGGTCTAAAAGGGGGGCATTCCATATTTTTATGAACCTTGGGTATTCCTATAATTTTGGCTAAAGTCGGATATTCAACTTTCAAAACCTGGTACACCTCATCTGTAATTCTGTGATCTATAACATATTCTTCCACAGCTAAATCAATTCTCCTGTAGCCTATGTTAACTTCATTAAGAGAAATGGCCTCATAATTCCCTGATTGGTATAATATGTTATAGATTTCATTAATATAATCCATTTTATTGTATAAAACAATACCTCCCCCTTTATCGGGTTTCATAACCCTCACTTCCTTATTATTTACTAATGAATGTAAACATGTGCGTTCCCTTCAGTTAAATTGTCCTTCTTGTTCAACATTGCATACTTGTCGCTCTTATATACTTTATAGAAACTGTATATGTCCTGACAAACCATTTTCTCGTAACTTGCCACAACCGCATGGTTGCAGGGTATGTATGTACTTTTCTTCTTGAGTACAACCTGTTCCCTCCCATTATGTATACCATCATTGTTGTTAAATTCATTGTTTTTAAATTCAGTATTTTTAAATTGTAGAGCTAAATTCAATCTCCGACAATATAATTTAAATTCAGTGATGACATCAACTAAATTAAAACTCACAGTCGGTATAAATTTCATTCCTTTAGAAAATAAACTGTAAAATTCATCTATGTCAACATTTGTGTAATTAAAAACATTAAACCCGTTGTATGAGCTCACTATCTGATCCTTTTCCACCTGTGTTGGTACATCAGAATTCACAACAGATGCTTGGCTGAGAACCAAGTTTGCTACTACAGGGCAGTCACTCATCGTACCATTGTCAGATCCAGTTTTGCTTATCTCCTTTTCATATAACTGGGAGTGAATGAATTTTTCTGAGGGGGGAAAAATCTGCCACCCCGAAAATGTACATTCCTGTCAGTGTGTCTATCGTCATACCTTTGATGTCTATCACTGCCACCATCCCTATGGATTTTAGGCCAAATATATGCTCTGTTGTTGGTATATAGGTCCAAATCACGAACTATTTTCCTACTTTTTCTTTCATGTATATTAGTGGCTTTCTGCTGTGCCATTACAAACTGTTTATTGTACAATTCATTCCATTTAGGAAACAATTCATTAGTAATTAATTCATGGTTTAAATCATCAACCTCCTGTATAAGACGTGAAAGCTTTTCATCATTTTTCTTCATCAACATTTTCATATAACAAAAACCAAAATTATCAAACGTGATTAAATTCAGTTATTCCATCATTTTCCAAATCAACACCCATAGGCATCTTGAAAAATCTGATGCCCTTAGGTACTATTTTTGAAGACAAACATTTAGTAAAATATGCGTTTTCAATTTTAATATTCTTAATAGACAGCAGCTTCTTACCAAACAGATATATCCTGTCCTTAATAGTAGTATCATCCCTATTAAAATTATCTCTTTTAAAGTGTTGACCATTTGTATAACCCCCTTCAACATCCTGTTTTGTGAACTCATAATCATCCTTCATAAAACATTCCAATAAGTCATTTGTTTCACCACCTTTAGATTTACTCATAACATTGAGTTTGCTGTAATTGTTAACATACTGCCTTTTACCCTTAGGAGCATTCACATTTCTAAATATATCAGGACTCGAAATGTTTATAACATGTTCTGAAATAAGCTCAGTACCTCTTGCGTTGTCTAATTGCATCTTAGCAACACCAGAATATGTTTTAAGAGGTATAGGGCATTTGGGAAGCGCCCCAAGCCATTCCGCCTCCTTCCTTGCGTGAAAGAAAATAAAATCAAATGTGAAATTGGTAATAGAGTCCCTGCTGTTGTTTAAATTAAATTCCTTACTTTTACATAATAATCTGTCCTCATTCAAGTGTTTAACGCCATCTACGTTTATTGCTTGACCATTGGGTATCTCAAACTGAGAGCTCGACTCGACCAGTGGTGCAGTCACTGTGTTGGAAACAGGAAATGGTGCCCTAGCTAATGATATTTCCTGCTGCTGGTCCGTTGTAGTAGTCGCCTCGACCTTGCCCATAGTTGTGAAAGCTCGTCCGACCAAGTCCACCAACCGAGTCATCTCGGTTTTTAAAGAGGAGATCTCCTCCTGTATCTTAACAATCTCCGTTCTGTCCCATGAAGCCTGAGGATCCTCGATTGTGCCTTCCATCCCAAACAACGCTAGATCACAGACACAGCACGACAACAACGTAAATAAATGAAGGACTGGTGTGGGAGGCAAACACGATAACTCCTCGGCTTGGACACAGTGCAGAAAGTTTATTACACACAAAATAAGAACACCAGGTTAAGCACTTTCATCTGACACATGCAGACTTCTTTAGAACAAAGACATACAATTGTACTTTCATTTTATATTCATTATGGCGCCAAAAACCACTTCACAAACAATAATGATTTAAAGATGTATGCAAAGAATGTATACTAAAACCATGTCTTGATGCTAAATCCTATCTTAGAAAATCTTAAAAATAATCTTAAAAATAAGGAGTTCCTCCAATATGTTAAACATATTAAGCATATAAAAACCATAATAATACAAGATTCCCTTAACATTTGAGTTGTAAATACGATACGTAAAATCTCATAAGTCAAATACACATAATGACAGTTGTCAAAACACAAACCTGATGAATAAATATGATAATAAATATGAACTTTTAAATAAATATGATTAATGGACTGTTAAATAAATTCATGGACTGTATTGAAAATTAATTGATTGTTTTAAGAATTAGTTCATGGACTGTTTTTAAAAATTGTATCAAAAATATGTATCAAAAATATACACAATAATTGTATTTATATATATATATATATATATATATATATATATATATATATATATAATTTACGAAATATATGCGGAACACTGTTCAAAACACTATGCTAACTGCAAGAACGGTTTTATGCTGATAAAAATCATTTATGCCAGGCAATCTTGTGGCATCAGTGAGAATCTGCCACTTGCTCTCTTTCATGGCCAAAAAAGCTTTTACGTTCCCCCCATATACTGTGATATTAACCTTATCAATAATTACGAATTTAAAATAATGAGTATCACCATATTTTAATATATGCCTGTAAAGGGCATTCTTAGTATCTTTCTTCTTAATACTAAATAAATGCTCATAAATGCGACGTCTCAATTGTCTCTCGGTTTTGCCAATGTAAAACGCTGAACATACTTGGCAGGTTGCAAGATAGACAACAAATTTAGTCCTGCAATTTCCTGTCCTGCAAGGTATATATGTTTTGTTAAAAGTTTCCAATTTTACACCCCCTATTTCATTAATGGTGTAACATTGGTTGCATGTACCGCATTTACTTGTACCGGATGATCCCCCTTTTTTACCACTGGTATTTGATTCTAAAATCCTTTTGAGGTTGTGTTCTGTTTTATAAACAAATTTGGGATGAGATCCCAAAGTCAAAGCCAGATCATCGTTCATAGTAAATAAATTCCAGTGTTGCCTCTCTGTTTTCAATGTACTGTCCTTATTTTTAAGATTATTTTTAAGATTTTCTAAGATAGGATTTAGCATCAAGACATGGTTTTAGTATACATTCTTTGCATACATCTTTAAATCATTATTGTTTGTGAAGTGGTTTTTGGCGCCATAATGAATATAAAATAAAAGTGCAATTGTATGTCTTTGTTCTGAAGAAATCTGCATGTGTCAGATGAAAGCACTTAACCTGGTGTTCTTATTTTGTGTGTCATAAACTTTCTGCACTGTGTCCAAGCCGAGGAGTTATTGTGTTTGCCTTCCACACCAGTCCTTCATTTATTTAGGCTAAAGGACTGATGCAGGGAAACCTGACTAAGGCAGACATGATTGCAGCTTTGGTCACAGCTGCAGCAGAAAACAGTAACCAGGAGGACGATCAGACTGGCCATGGAGATGTACAACACTCAGGGTATGGACAGTTCAACCTTTGTGCAGAGGACTTAAAAATCCATCTGGAGCTAAAGAGACTTGAGGCCAGGCATTTGGAAAAGGAAGCTGTGGAAAAGGAGCGGCAGAGGCAGCATGAAAAAGAGATGCTGACTCTTCACCAGAGTCATGGCGGTAATGGGGAAGGGAGTAACTGGACCCCAAAAGCACAAAAGGTCAGTAAACTTCTTCCGCAGTTTAAAGAGGGGGATAGTTTTGATAGTTTCATTCATATGTTTGAGAGGGTTTATAAACAATATGATGTTGACCAAAGGCTCTGGGTACGGTTCCTGACCCCCTTACTCCATGGTAAAGCTGTAACTGTGTTTCTAAACTTGCTGATCATGAATGTTTTAATTATACTTCTGTTAAGAGCTGCTTGTTAGAATTTTTTAAGCTGACACCTGAAACATATAGGAAAATGTTTCGTGAACATAGATGCAAGGCAGATGAAACTGTGTGAATATGTTGCTGAACTGAGCACTTATTTTCTTTCATAGGTGGGTGAGTGGATGTCAGTTCACCACTTTTGAAGGGCTGGCAGACCTTTTGGTGAGGGAACAAGCCCTTAGCACTTTGCCTGAGGACATGAGGCTCTGGTATGCTGATAGACAATGTGCTACTTCAGAGGAGTTGGGGAAGAAGGGAGAGCTATACCTAGCAAACAGGACATCCCTGCACAGGAAAGAGACCCCCAGTACTGCTCATGGGTCTAAAGGAACCCATGGTGGGCAGCACAGACTGCCCCAACAGAATCTGCCAGTAGCAGGGGAAGCCACTAATCCAGGTACACCTCCAGGAGCTAGAGTTAAATGTTTTGAATGCAACCAGTGAGGCCATGTGGCATACAGATGCCCACAGAGGCAAGGTGGAGAACAAAAGGTGAGAGAGCCAGTAAGTGGGAAAGACAAAATGCCAATAGTAGGTTGTCTTGAGACAACAAGGGTTCCAAACTTCCATCAGGTAGATGTCCTGATAGGGAAGGATTTGGATGAGTCAGTACCATGTGTTAATGCAGTTAAATGCAGTCAGGCTTCGGACAAGCATGTGGGTCTGGTAGTCTGGGGGAGACCCAGACAGACTGCATACTTGCAGCAGGACTGGTAAGGTGGTTACTTCAGGGAGGGAGCTACTCTGTAGCAGTGAGACTGAAGGTGAGCCACAGCTGCTTGTGGGTACTGGTGTTCCCTTGGACAGAGTGACTGCAAAGGTAGAGGTGAGTAGTAGTACCCAGGCTGACAGTGAGGCACCACCGTCAGAGGATGCCAGACTTCCTGTGGAAGAGCAGCTGGAGAGGGTTACAAAGAGAGAGTTGAGACAGGCTCAGCTCTCAGACCCTACATTGCAAGGCCTGAGGCAGGTAGCTAGTGCACCTGATTCTCAAGGGAAGGGGGAATCTGTATACTGGGACAAAGGGTTACTGTATAGAGAGTGGACCCCTGAGGGAGGGCTAAAAGGTGAGAGAATACAGCATTTGGTAGTCTAGCAGTTCTGGCTGGCCATAGCCCATGATATTCTCTTTGCAGGTCATATGGGCATAAAATGTACAAAGGTACGTGTTATGCAGAACTTCTATTGGCCTGGAATTTCCAGAGATGTAACCGGGTACTGCAGGACCTGTGAGCAGTGCCAAAAGGTAGACAAGGCAGGAGACAAGGTGAAAGCTCCTTTGATGCCTTTGCCTGTGATTGAGGAGCCATTTCAGAGGGTAGCTATGGATATTGTGGGGCCTCTGAGTACCCCAACTTCCACAGGGAAAAGTATATTCCAGTGGTAGTGGCTTATGCTATATGATACCCTGAGGCAATGGCTTTGTCCTCCATTGAGGCAGAAAAGGTGGCAAATACATTGTTAGAGATTTTCAGCAGGGTAGGTTTTCCAAAAGAAATACTGACTAACAGAGGTGCCAGTTTCATGTTAGACCTGCTGGCTTGTCTGTGGAAGTACTGTGGGGTGAAGCACCTGAAGGCCACCCCCTACCATCCCCAGACTAATGGTCTTGTTGAGAGGTTAAACTCTACAATCAAGTCCATGCTACGGGCATTTGCAGATCAGTTTAAGGAGGAGTGCGACAACTGTTTGCCCCATCTGTTGTTTGCTTACAGAGAGGTTCCCTTTGAGTTGCTGTATGGGCATAGGGTGAGGGGACCTCTAGATTTAATTTGTGATGAGTGGGAAGGTGAGTGCGAACCTCACAAGGAGTCTGTTGTGGCATATGTCCTTAACCTCAGGACAAGGCTTGGGGAGCACATAGGCTTGGCCTAGGAGAACCTGGCAGAAGCCCAACAACAAAAAAAGGCATGGTATGACAGGAATGCTCGAGCTAGAGAGTATGCTGTAGGGCAGCAGGTAACGGGTTCTCATTCCTATCAGACACAACAAACTGCAAGCAGCTTGGGAGGGATGCTACAAGATGGTAAGGAAGGTAAGTGTTGTTAACTACATGGTAGAACTGCTAGGCAGGAGGCAGGGGCACAAATTGTACCATGTTAACATGATAAAACCTTACCATGACAGAGAGGCCCTTGTGCTGAGCATTTGCAATGGATTGCAGGAGGAGTCTGAGGGAGATCTGGTGACTGATCTCCTCAGTGAGGTTTGGACTGACACCTCAGTGGAAGGGGTAGCAATGTCCCAGCAGCTATCTTCTACCCAGGTTCGAGAAATCTGAGCAGGGTTACAGGGGTTTGGGGACATGTTCACTGGGACACCAGGGTGCACCCTCCTGGTGCAGCACCAGGTGGATACAGGATGCCAAAGGCCTATTAGGCATGCCCCTTATAGGGTTCCTGAGAGAGTCAAACAGACTCTGAGGGAGGTGATACAGGAGATGTTGGAACTAGGAGTAATTCAAGAGTTTAACAGTCCTTGGGCCTCCCCAGTGGTGCTGGTTCCAAAGGAGGATGGCAGCACCAGGTTCTGTGTGGACTACAGGAAATTAAATAGTCACCCAGAGTCAGATGCTTATCCCATACCTAGGACAGATGAGGCCCTAGAGCAGCTGGTGTGGTTACGTATCTTACAACTGTTGATCTTACCAAGGGTTAATGGCAGGTGCCTTTGACTCCCAGTGCTAAAGAGAAGTCAGCCTCTGTGACTCCTTTTGGCTTGTATGAGATCACAAAGATGCTCTTTGGGATGAAAAATGCCCCAGCGACTTCCCAGAGGCTGGTAGATCATATCCTAGCAGGAGCAGGAAGGTTTGCTCTTGCTTATCTAGATGATATTGCCATCTACAGCCATTCCTGGCAAGAGCACATTCAACATGTCAGGGAGGTGCTGGGGAGACTGTATTGGGCAGGGTTGACCATTAAGCCCAGCAAATGTCAGGTGGGTATGGCAGAGGTCTCCTACCTGGGACATAGAGTGGGGAGTGGTAAGATCAGGCCAGAACCTGCCAAAGTGGATGCCATTCAGGCATGGCCTGCACCTGTTACCAAAAAGCAGGTGAGGGCATTCTTAGGGACAGCAGGGTACTCCAGAAAGTTTGTCCCCGGTTATAGTACCATAACTTCACCTCTCACAGACCTGACAAGGAAGAACAGGCCAAATAAGGTAGTGTGGACCCCAACATGTGAGC
>NC_056726.1:13691982-13724482 GCF_019279795.1 Protopterus annectens
AATATCCAGCTAAAACTACCTTTGTGAGAAGGCTTTCCAGACACATGCCACCCAAAGGGAAAAAAGATTCTAGGAAGCAGACCCCTTCCAGGTCTTCTCCCTCTACTCCAGTTCAAAAACAGCCTTTTCAGGCCAGGCCTGGTAGTCCCTCCTCCATGCATCTCTCCCTGGGCTTCCCTGCTTGGAAACAGGTTACGCAGGACTTGGGTTCTCTCAATAATAAAACTAGGTTATTTCAAGGTGTGGGAAACCAGACCTACCTTCAGAGGCATTCCTCACCCCCTTCAAGACCAAATGTGTTCCTTTCCTCCAATTCTACAGCCCCTCCTCTCTCTCAAGGCACAATTCAAGAGATACCTCCACAGTCAAGAGGAAAAGGCTTCTACACCAGTATGTTCCTTCTCCCCAGTAAAGAAGGTCTCTGAAGACCTACCTTGGATTTGTCCCATCTAAACACATTCGTCAAGGTCCCCTCCATTCTGATGCTAACCCTTCCTACTCTCCTTCCCCTGATCCTCCCTCAGGCCTTCATGGTGTCCTTAGATATAAAGGATGCCCACTTACATATTCTTGCCCATCCTCTTTACAGCAAATTCCTTTGTTTCTCAGTGGGTACTGCACATTTTCAGTTCTGTGCTTTGCCATTTGGTCTCTCTACGGCCCCACGAGTGTTCACAAAGTGTCTAGCCCCAGTCATTGCCTTTGCCAGAATGCAGGGGATCCAGCTCTTCCTCTGTCTGGATGGTATCCTCATCCAGGCATTGTCCCCACAGTTGGTCCAACACTATCTAGATTTTATCATCTCCCTCTTGAGGCACCTGGGGTTCACCATAAACCTTCACAAATCCTCCCTGACACCCTCTCAGGATCATGTGTTCTTAGGATACAGGATTTTAACAGGACAAATGATGGCCTGTCTCCCTCCAGACAAGATTATGTTCCTCACATCCTATTTTCAGGAGATTCTCCCACTCCTAGCCCTGTCGGCCAGGGAGTTTCTGAGACTCCTGGGATTCATGGCCTCCAACATTTCCATGGCACCCTTAGCAAGGCAACACATGAGGAAATTCCAATGGTACTTAAGGACAATCTGAAAACAACACCTGCACCCTCTGGAGTTTATGGTACCCCATGCTTCCCTGCCTTTCCAGGGAACTAAATTGGTGAATTACCCAGATCTCTATCAACCCAGGTCTTCCCCTGCAACCCTTCCCCCCAAGCAGGATCTGTACACAAATGCTTCAGACTCAGGTTGGGGTGCAACCTTAGGAAAATGGAGAGTGAGAGACACTTGGATCCTGGGCCAATAGAGGGAACACATCAATATCAAGAGAGTGGTGAGATCCTTGATATTGACCCCTCAAATCTTCAAGGATCGGATTCTACCAGGTATGCTGAGATGGTACACTGGCAGTACCACTGTGCTGTGGTACATCAACAAACATGGGTGGGGGACAAAGTCCTACCTCGTGCAGATTGGCTCTACAGGTGTAGAAGATCGCCCAACAGAGACATGTAAACCTCCAAGCCATCTACATACCTTTTGCAGAAAATGTGATGGCAGATGCTCTAAGCAGGACCCATGACTCAGTTCCACGGATTGGTGCAAAACAGGAATGTATTCCTGGACCTGGTCCATCATGGGGTATATCTCAGGTAGACCTTTTTGCCTCCCCCTTAAACAGACAACTCCCAACCTTCTGCACCAGGATACCCTCTTCCAGGACATGGAGGGTAGATGCTGTTTCCTTCTCATGGAAGGGGATGTTCACTTATGCATTCCTCCCCTTCCCTGTTGTACAAAAAGTTCTGTGGAAGATTCAGAGAACAACCTCAGATCTTGTTGGTGACCCCCTTTTGTCCAAGGCAACATTGGTTCCCCCTATTACATCATATAGCCAAGGGCAATCACCACAAGTTACCCCACCAGATGGACCTGCTCACACAAGAGAAGGGAACCTTCATACACCCCCAAAATTCTACCCTGAATCTTACACTGTGGGTGATGGGGCATTGATTCCCTTTAGACACCTTTATACTGAGGACGTGCTTCAGGTTCTGCAGGAGGCCAGAAAATCCTATCTATCCAAGTAGAAAATGTTTTCTGTTTGGTGTCTAAAACAAAATAACCAATCACTGACTGTAGAACCTCCAGTGGTTTTTGTCTTACCTGCGTGAACTGATTAACTCTGGCTTGTCATACTCTTCAGTTAATACACACCCATCTGCCATCTCGGTATGTCTACCTCTCACCCCACCCCCCTCTAGCTTCCAGACTGGAAGTTAAACTCTTTTTAAAGGGTGTATTACACATTAAACCTCCAGGGAAGCCCATCCCCCCGTTGGGATCTTAATTTTTGTATTTGAAAAACTAAACTTACCGCCCTTTAAGCCAGCCAAGGTCTGCTGTCTCCAACACTACACATGGAAAACTATCCTCTTGGTGGCCATTACTCAGATGGGTCTCCGAACTGCAAGCCATCATGGCCCTTCCCCCTTTCACAGTTTTCCACAAGGACAGGGTTTGCTTACGCACATTAACCCATCCTTCATGCCCAAAGTAGTTAATGAACTTTCTGTGAATCAGGCCATCAATCTTCCTACCTTCTTCCCTTCACCTCAAACCTCTGCTGAAAGGATCCTTCACTCCTTGGATATACATAGACAACTCAGATACTATTTGGCCAAGACCAAATCCATCTGTAAATCTGATAGGCTCTTTGTCTCCTATCACCTAAGAGCCCTGGGACACCCTGTTTCCAAGCAAACCATTTCCTCCTGGATCTCCAAAGCTATTTCCTTTTGCTACACAGCCCATGGCAAAAGGCTTCCCTTCACAGTGAAGGCACACTCCGCTAAGGCTGTGTCCTCCTCTGGTGACTTCTGTAAGGGTTTGGATACAGCTGTATTTTAGAAGCAGCTACATGGTCATCTGTCCACACTTTCACCAAACAATATAAGTTGGACATCATTTCTAGGTCCAGAGCAGGATTTGCCATGGCTATTCTTCATGGCTTTGTGGAAAATGTCTCTGTTCCTCCACCCAATTCTTAATAGCATGAGCTTTTGCACTCTACCTCTTGTTATGGATACAGCAGCGTATGAATAGAAGGACATAGTATAGTTGTGTAAAATCTTACTATAACTTTAGATGTCCTTCTCTTCTATATGCTGCTCTATAGTTTCCCACCCTGCCTTCCCCCAATGCTTGCCAGACTCCTGAGTACCCACTCCATAGTCGCTGGTTTATGGTGACATCAAGTTCTTAGGTAGGTGCGTACTGACGTCCGCTTTATACTTGACATCCATTTATGGCCATTGTATGCTGAGAGGTGCAGGCCGTCGCGTGTACCTTCACAGTAGCAGCTAACTTTTGTAAAATGGCCAGACGTATGAGTCAACAGGAGGCAGACTCCCTCATGTTATGGATACAGCATCATATAAAAGAGAAGGACATGCAAAGTTATGGTAAGATTTTACACAACTATACTTTCCCAAAACTGAACATCTGACTTCTACTTTTCCCACTTGTTAAGAAACTAGTATCAGTAAGGAAATCTGTGATCACATTATTCGATTCTCTGGGGATATGTCTGAGCTGCTTCCTGTAGTACAGGGTTTGCTTCCCCCAGCATTCATTTTCCTGCTGTGTGACCTTGAACGAGTCACTTAACCAGACAGTGCTTTGAGGCAGTTGGAAATTTGGGCTTCTTAGTGATCTCCCTGACTACATGCCTAGTAACTACCTATGTACCTAATAGAAATAACATTGTATACTACAGTGTCATCTACAACATGCACAGCTGCTCACTTTAATAGGCTGCAGTGGATACAAAAATCATTAAAGAGAAAACAGACAGAATCCAAGTACTCTAAGCCAAAGTGTTATGATTTCTCACATCTGTAACAGCTACAGTTGTATTTGTGTATTATGATGCTGTGTTCCTTACCTCATAACAGATACTACGTTAGAGGTCTTCACTGAAACGTTTGTCTCCTATAGTTTGAGAATATGGGTCTTGTTATTCATCAGACCTGCATTTCTAAGGCTGGCAGACATCACTTATGCTGAATCGATCTGAACAGTTTCTTCTTCAGCAAGCCCTTCCAGCTGCCATCCTCCTTGGTGACTAGGACCAGAAAAGCATCAACCCTAGACTGAGTGGATAGTTCAAGGTCTCTGGTCATCTTCTGGACTTTCTCTTCATATACTGGAAATCTAGGCCTTCCAGTCTCTAGTCTAGTATGAGTTCTTTCCATACAGATAAACAGTATGGCAGCTGTATGGTACATAGTAAGCAAGGGATAAGCAATCCTGTCCCCCATGATGGGAAGCTTGTGTAACTGTTGGAATTAGCAATGTGCAGCAAATGCCTAATAGTTACTCTTCACATCCATTGAAACTCTGTTTCATTTGCAGACTCTGCAGTTTCCTGCTTCTGCTCCAGCTCCAGCTCCATGACTGGCCTCTCAACTCTGCAGTAGCTTAGCAATTTTTCCACAAATGTTAAAAGTCTTCTGCAATCTATCTACTTTCCCTACCAACACCCAGTGTATCATTCTTTTCTTCCACTTTCTACCACTCTGGTGTTTCGTAGAGCCAGGTTATCTCTTAGACCTAAGCCGTCTTTTATGTCTAAAATTACAATTGAATCAAAATTTTAATCATTGCATTCATTTGCCTTTGGCTTTTTTTTATCTTGCCCAAATTCTATGGTGTACTTGCAGTACTTCAGGGATGTACATTATTGACTGTTGTGTTCAGAACCAAGTATGTACAGCAACACCTGAATGTTTATTTTATTGTCCAGTAAAAAAGTAGGTCATACTTTACCTAACTTTACCCGTGCCAGACGTCATTCTAAATGCATTAAAGTTTGCTATCATAAATACAGTAAGCCCTTAGCAGAAATTCATAAAGCTATCTCTTAAGCTTTAATTACATTGGTAGCCCTTTTCAATCTTTTCTTAGTATTTTTACAAAGCATTACAAAATGTATATGATATCCAAATCCATATGTTTTTAGACTTCATCTAACAAAGGTATTTTATTATGAGGAGACCACCAAATAAAAACATTACATTCCGTCCTGCCATTTACCAAGGATGGACCTAATCTTAACTTTGAAAGTTCTATACTTAGCACATTAGATTTGGAAGTGCGTGTCCATCCTCAGTAAAGTCCCCTTCTCAGTTTTCCTTACCTCAGAGAAGAAGGATTTGTTTGCCTTATATTATTTTTCAGAGCTTGGCTAACTTCAGATCTAAAGAGGGAGAGTTGCGCAATGCTTTATGGAATGGGGAAGGTACTTTACTGCCTGTGAAAGTCGTGTGTGCTAAGTGGTTCTTAAACCTACAACCTCAGTCCTACTAGTTACTGATGATGGATCTACTCTTCTCAAGCTGGCATTCTGATGAGTATGTAACATATTTTTAAATAGCAAGGAACTTAATAAAATTATTAGAAGAAAATCAACTCTAATAGTTTTAAATGTAGATTAAATGGGGAGAAAGCATCATTTCCTTATGCCAGTTTTTATAGTAACTGATTTAGAAGTAATACCATTTATATATAAAATAGATATGAATAAAGTGATCTTATAGCCCTAATGAAATATGGTGGTAGTAGTTCTTCAACACTGAACAGGGAGTAGTAGTTTACAGGATTAAAAGCTTTTACTAAATGTATTGAATAAACAGATAGGGAGGAATTAAGTTTCATATGTGTAAGAATAAGGCATTCAAACATACAGATTTGATCTTGAGTCTGTCTGGTAGCCTTGACCAGTAAATGAAAAAATAAACTAAGTAAGACAGAATCTTATTCACTATAATTTGTTCCAGTATTTTACATTTTTTTAAAGGATGTTGTTTGAAGGGATGAAGCATAAGCAGGTTAAATCCTTTCCTTACCTCACTGGCAGCTTTGCTTCATTACTTAACTCTTATTTCTTGTCTGTTTTTCGTATAACCTATTTCATCTTCCTGTAAAAGTTTAATCTTATTTTTAAATGTGCAATATGATTCAGTTTATTTTTATGATAAGCATTACCAGCCTGAATACCTCTGAAGTTATTTTATTTATATTTATGTGTACATGTTAACCAGGATAGAGCACTGATAAGCATGGACCTTTTCCAGGCTGAGACCTGGAGTACTGTCTGATTAAGTGATATGCTCAGAGTCAGACAGTAGACAAATGGAGGCTGAAGCAATCAAACACTGGACCATAGGAAACACTTGTTAACCGCTCATTGGCTTAATCCTCTGTGCTGTGAGGTGGAATACTTGATGTGAAGTTGTTAAATCTCGTCGTTTATTCTCACTGATGGGTTCGGAGCCGATCCTTGACTCCGACACGGCCAATAGCAAAGCTCATGGTTTGCCAGTAGCTCAAGACCAAGCCCCTTATCCCACAATGCACTGCTGGAATTACCTCAGATCTAGTTTGCCGCGGCAAGAGAGATCTCGGTGGTCCAGCTAGCTCGGACCATTTGTGAAAAAAATGGCAAGTTTTTGATAAAAATCTTCTTTTTTCTCTCAGATATTTTTCATATATACAGTTTGGGTGTTAGTGTTAAAATTATAATAATAGAATTTGTAGTTTGTGATAGTGCCCTGTTGGCTTAGTCATTTTGCGTGGGCCTTTTAGCCCCATTTAGAGTCAATAATCACTATTTTCTTCTAGTCAGGTTTTTCTCAGTGGGCCTGTTTAGCCTTGTATTTGTAATTTATAGTTTAACTCTGTCATAGATAGTGCCCGGTGTGGACTTAGTTGCTTTCCTTAGTTAGTGTGGGTCTTTACAAAGAAAGGAAGGACTTCACCCTACTAGTTTTCAGTATACTGTTTTTTGTATTGTACTGTTTAGAGTCGGATGACAAGGAAAAGTCCCATCCCAAATCGGGATGCAAGAAATGCCCACATTCACTGACGGACACATTCAATGTGTTTACTGTCTGGGGGCTAAACACCTCCAAGACACTTGCAGCATTTGCCATTCCTTTTCTTCAAGAGTCCTCTTGGAGAGATGGAGGAAGCTAATTGACAGGGGATTACTGCAGCATTCCTTTTCTGAGGTGTTGAGTAGCCAGGAAGGTGCTAGCATTTCTTTCAAATCCTCCAAATCTTCAAAATCTTCAGATCCCAAAGTTGCAAAAAAAGGCAAGAACTTCAGAGGATACAGGGTCATCGGTTCCACAGACCTCGGAACCGAGTGCCCCTTTGATTTGGAGCCAGCTCCAAGTCTTGGAGCTGGTCTCTGAGGTTCCCACTTCTCCTCTGCTCCAGTCAGCACCTTTTGTGTATTCATCTAAATCTTCAGTCAGCCTTTCGGATTTGGACACGGATCGGCTAGTGCAGAAGCTTTTACAGGCACCAGGACTTGCCAACTTGTTGAGGGCCCTGACCATTTCATCGGTGCCGAAGACCATTGAACCGGATTTGCCTACTCCTTCTCCGAGCCGTACTGAACCCTCGGAGCTGAAGGAACCCGAACCGCTGATTGTCGAACCTTTGGAGCCGATACCCACACTGGTGTTATCGGCTCCATCTACTCGGATGACTCTGGGAGCCAACGATCTCCCATCAGGTCCGGGGAGGATAGTCAGACCAATTTGTGTGTGCCGACTCTTCCTCTCGGGGCTTCGGCTCAGATGAGCTCGGCTCCTACCTCGGGCTCAGAACCCATGGTTGCGGTGCGGGAGGATCGGACGGTCCTTTTAGATCCATCTACCCCTTCTCGTCGGAGCCATGGTGCCTTTGATGCTATGAGGAGAGTCCTGTCTCCCAAGACAACATCAGCATTGGTTCGGCCTTCCCTCTCCCCTCAAGCTCCTGTGTCTGCTTCTTCATCTACCGGTCCCCCTAAGCGTAGAGACCCTGAGCTTCAGGTACCCCCCACAGGGCATCCCTTGCTCTTCTGAGACCTCCCCAGATCCCACCACTGAGGAGGTGCCCAGGAAGAGACTGTGCAAGAGGAGGCACTTAGACTCCCCACAGGAGTCTTTGACATCTGACACGGACTTGATTGAGTCAGAAGGGTCCCCTGGATCCCCCCCTGAGGATATCTCCTTTGCAGAGATATTAGAGATCCTTAGTCAGAGGGGTGATTGGCAGTCCAAGACCCCTACTGAGGATGAGTCCGTGCTCTTGAAGACTTTTGGGTCTCAACCTTCAACTTCTTGGGTGTCTCCGCCTTACGACGAGCTCATGGAACTGATCTCTCATAAGGCGTGGGAGTCACCGGAGGCCATGGAACCTGTCCCTCACAAGCCAAATAAATTCATGTCTGTCCCAGTGGACAAGCCCTTTTTGACCAAGGGACTGCCTGTTGATGCCATGGTGGTAGCTGCAGCCACCAAAAAGGATGTGTCTGAAACATCCGCATCTATCCATCCTCCTAACAGAGAATCTGAAGTAGGTAGACTTCATTTGTCTGCAACCTGTGGGTATCGGATCCGACCTCGGATCCGAGCCGGCATTTCAAAAGCTTAGGCTCCGAGCTCCTAGCTCCTCCCTCTTACCCATAACCCCTTGCCAAGCCCTGACTGACCTCAGATTTCGTTTGCCGCTTTCAAGTTGCGACGGATTCCAGAGCTCCTAGTGACAGATAAGTTTTTCTGACAGAAAAATTTTCAAAAACCTTAACTTTTTTAATTTAATTAGTTAGTAGTGATTGTGTTAGGCTTTCCTCTCTTTCTTTTAAACTTTTCTCGGGTTTTCGTAGTTTGTGTGTGTGTGTTTGTTTGAGGCCTGTTAGGGCTTATCATGTCTGAAGCCCATAAGGCTGTATTCTCTAAATGTGCCGAGTGTGGCCATAAGCTGTCCCCAGCGGATGGCCACACTCGGCAAGATATGCTTGGGGTTGAGCACCTGTCATCTGGTTGTACCATTTGTGCAGGGTTCAACCCCGAGCTTTGAGGGAGCGGAGGTCGAAGCTGGTGCTGGCGGGACTTCTCCTCCAGATACCGCCGCTTCTGCCCTTCTACTCAGCAAGCAGTTGCTGTGGGCTCTCCTCCACCGGCTGGGACTCAACCTCCCTCTAAGATGCCGGAGGAGAGAGTCTTCTAGGAGAGAGAAGAAGGAGAGGCACAGGGAGAGGCACCACAAACGGAGAGCTGAAACCTCCAGTTCAGCTCCTCCATCTAAGCGGGCCTCCCCTGTGCCTTCTAGCTTTCCTCCTCCTCGGCTCCACTCCCCTCGGTTCTCTCCTGGGCCCGAGGAGGAGGAGGCTAGCCCTTCAGTGAGGTCCCCAAGGCGGCTCTCTAGGTCCGCTTGGTGGCCTCCACCAGATCCACATTCTCCATGAGTGAAGCAGATATGGACCGGATGATGAGGAAATTCATCCAGGCCCAAATGCAAATGGGAGTGCTCCTAGCCCCCCCCCCCATCCGGGAGGGGCTTGACCTTTTTCGCCTTTGGCTCCTTCTCCGACCCATACCTTGGGTTCGGAGCTGTCGGCGCCGGGCAGAGTTGGATCCGGGGTGGGTCGGATCCGATAGGTCGGCGCACCTCGGATCCGTCCCATCCCTTGAGTGCTTCGGGTACTTCGGACCCGACCTCTCGGAGCCAAGGACCGAGCCTCGGATCCGAGGGAGCTGGTGTGTCTTCGGCTCCGTCCAGGTCGGAGCACACCGGTTTCTCGGGTCCGGCGGTTTCGGCTCCGGCCCGATCCGCAAGGCCGGATCCGGTGGGGTCGGCTCTCGGGGTTTAGAGAAGCTGGCTCCCCTCGGCCTTCGACGTAGTGGAAAGGGCACTGTTGAGGACGTCCGGACCCCCGGTCCCTGCCACGGCTCCATCCCGCACTCCCTTGCAATTGGGCCAGGTTCCCACCAGCCGGTCCCAGGGACAGCCCGCCTCGATGTCCCAAGTAGTTCCCTTGGAACATCCAGCTGCGGAAGAGTACTCCTCGGACAGCCCCCCCGATGAAGTACCTCGGAAGCGTAAGTGCAAAAGGAGGCACATGGACTCCCCCGAGTCCGTCACCGAAGACACAGACTTGGATGAAGGGGAAGGCTCCCCAAGGTCACCCCCTGAAGACGTCTCATTTGGAGACATTATGGAAATGTTAAGGATCGGGGGGGGTGGTCTGCCCCAAGGCTTCCTCAGACGAGTCTGTGTTCTTGGAGGCATTCGAGGCGGGCCCATCTACCTCTTGGGTGTCCCCTCCTGCCGACCCTCTGGTGGACCTTATATCCATCAGAGCGTGGAAGGATCCGGACACCGTTGAGCCTGTACCCAAGCGTCCTGACCGTATCCTTTCCTCCGGCGGACCGCACTCACTGGAGCAAGGGCCCCCAGTAGATGCCATGATGATGGCTGCAGCCACTAAGAGGGAATTGGCCCAGGAGAGTCCTCTATGCATCCTCCGGGCAAGGAGTCCCGCCGATGGATCGCATTGGGAAGCGAGTTTTCAGTTCAGCAACCTTCTCTTTGAGAGCGCTGAACTACATGGCACACGTCATCAGGATGCAGCGGGATCTGATTAAAGAATACGCTGCATCTCCCCCAGAGTCCATGTCGGGTGAGGATAAGCAGGTATACTCCACCCGAATGGCCACTCTTAGAGCGGTTTCGAACACATCTATGCGGCTACTTTCTCACGCTACCGAGGGAGCTGCTAGAGCCAGCGGAGCAGGCCTAGTCATGAGGTGGCAGGCCTGGCTCTGCCACTGTGATTTCGTAGAGCCCTTCAAGGCGACTTTCGCGAATGCCCCCTTTGATGGTTCTGCCTTGTTTGGCAAGACTGTTCGCGAAACACTGGTCCAGAGCGAAAAGGACGGGAAGACGCTGTCTGCCGTCGGAGTCCGCTTCTCAGCTCCCCAGAGGTCCTTCTCGAAGAACCAAAAGGGACAGAAGAAGATGTGGTTCCGGAAATCGCAGCAGTCCCAACCTGCTCGATAACCAGTCCTCCCGTGGCAGAGGAGGACAGGGAGGTCGCCGTCCTAGAGGCAGGGGGGCTCCTAGAAACTTTGGGTACAGAGAACCTTTCTCTGAGAGACCCACGCAGCAGCCCTGAAGGGTTGCCCGGCTGTCCGTCTCTGGAGGCAGTCGGGGGGTGTTTTTCGAGGCACCTAACTACTTGGGAGTCCATCACATCAGACCGTTGGGTGCTTCGCGTGATATCCAGAGGTTATACAATTCCCCTGTACAAAGTCCCCAAATCTCGCAGCCTCCCAGATGTTCCACCCGACCAAAGGGAGGCAGCAGCTATCGAAATCGAACAGCTGCTAGAAAAAAGAGCTATCCAGTGCGTCCCCCCAGATCAAACCGGGTCAGGGTTTTACTCCAGGTTCTTTTTGGTGCCAAAGAAAACGGGGGACTTAAGACCAATCTTAGATCTTTCCCTGCTGAACCTGTCAGTAACCAAGCAAAAGTTCCGGATGGTCACCCTTCAATCTATACTCCCCCTCTTGAGGGAGAACGACTGGATGTGCTCCATCGACCTCAAGGACGCGTAATACCACATTCGCATGGACAGACGGTCCAGGAGGTTCCTTCGCTTCCGGCTGGGAGCCAGTCATTACCAGTTCAGGGTCCTCCCCTTTGGTCTCACCTCAGCCCCCAGGGTGTTCACCAAGGTTCTAGCGGTGGTAGCGGCCCTCCTGAGGCTCCAGGGATTACAGGTCTTTCCGTACCTGGACGACTGGCTCCTGACGGCATCATCAAGGCATCTTCTGTGCTTAGCAAGGGACTACTTTCTTCGACTAGCCCCAAGGCTGGGCATCACTGTCAACTGGGAGAAATCTTTACTGCACCCCACACAAGCTATAGATTTCATAGGAGGAAGGCTAAACACCAGGTCAATGCGAGCCTTCCTCACTCCAGACAGAATAGCCAACCTGAAGTGTCATGTAGCAGCGGTCCTGCAACCATTTCCGACTGCAGCTTCGGTCCTGAGGGCCCTAGGTTCGATGGCGGCAGCTATCCCGCTTATTCATGCACGCCACGCATGCGGGTTCTTCAATGGACCCTTCAAGTTCAGTGGTCCCCTCTCTGTTCCTCTCTCAACACTCCGATAGCGGTCAGCAAAGCGTGCAAGGATTTCCTTCTTTGGTGGCTTCTTTCTCCGGAGCCCCTGACAGGGAGACCCTTTTGTGCTGCATTTCCCCGAGCCACAGTGACCACGGACGCTTCTTGCCTCGGGTGGGGGGGGCATTCTGCGGGAAAGATTGTCCAAGGCACGTGGAACCCCACAGAGACGTCGTTGCATATAAATGTCCTGGAAATGAGGGCGGTGCTCCTAGCGTTGCAAGCACTTCACCACATTCTTCCTTCAGGGACTATTGCGATTCAGACAGACAACATGTCGGTAGTCTGGTACATCAACAAACAGGGAGGAACCAGGTCCTATCCCCTTTGTCAAGAGGCCATGAGAGTCTGGGAATGGGCAATTTCCATCAAACGCTTTCTGGTAGCAACACACATTCCGGGAAAATCCAACATCCTTGCGGACAAACTCAGTCGCACCATTCTTTCACCTCACGAGTGGTCTCTCAATCCTCAGGTAGCGAGGAAGATTTTTGCCGTTTGGGGGCAACCCTGTTGCGATCTTTTTGCCTCTCCCTCAAACGCCAAATGCGACAACTTCTTCGCTCTGCTTCCCCCACCAGGGGAATTCCCGCGAGATGCGCTGGTGCATGCTTGGCCTCCCGGTCTCCTTTATGCCTACCCTCCACTACCTCTGATGCAGAGGCTTCTGCAGAAAGCCAACAGTTTGGGGAGCAAAATGATTCTCATTGCCCCGTTCTGGCCTCGTCAACCCTGGTTCCCCTTTGTATGGTCTCACAAAATCAATCCACCCTGGATTCTGGATCCGATTCCGGATCTCATCTCCCACCCTCTGGGAATTTCGGTTCCCAATCTACGCACCCTGAAATTGACAGCTTGGCTGCTCCAGTTCCATCCTTGATTAGGACTCCCGGTATCTCGTCACCGGTCAAGGCCATCTTAGTGGCAGCTCATAAACCTTCCACTAGGCAGGTTTATCGGAGTAAATGGAAGAGATTCTCTATTTGGGCGATTCAGAGAACTTTGGACCCTTTCTCAGCACCTATGTCAGCAGTGCTGGATTTTTTAACAGACCTCTTTCATCAAGGGGCAAGTTCTTCCACGATTAAGGTACAACTGGCAGCCATCTCGCATTATCACATTGGTCATGAGTCAGCTCCCCTCATGACGGCGAAATTGTGCAAAACCTTTCTCAAAGGGATTTTTTTGTTGAGGCCTCCAGTCAAGGAGATTGTACCACCTTGGGACCTATCTTTAGTTCTGCAAGCTCTTACTGCTCCTCCCTTCGAGCCTGCAGCTTCTACAGACCTAAAGTACCTTTCCTGGAAGACTGCCTTCTTAGTAGCTATCACTTCAGCCAGAAGAGTGTCTGAACTTCAGGCTCTATGCGTCAAGCCGCCTTACCTTTCTTTCTTTCCAGATAGGGTGTGCCTCAGGACCAATCCATCTTTTCTTCCGAAGGTCTCTTCAGAATCTAATATCAACCAATCAATCAATTTACCTGTGTTTTTCCCAAGTACTCAAACAAAGGGGAATACAAATTGCATTCCTTGGATGTTCATAGACAATTACGATTTTATATTCACAGAACAGCTGGTCACAGGCAATCAGATCAGCTGTTCGTCTCCTTTGCTAAATTTGCTTTGGGTAAAGCAGTTTCTAAAGTCACACTATCTAGGTGGATTGCTAATTGTATTCTGCAGGCTTATGACACTTCAGGTAGACCTGCTCCTCAGAGGGTTATGGCTCATTCTACTAGGGCAGTCTCCACGTCAGCCGCCTTTAAGTCCCGTGTGTCTTTGGATGATATCTGCGCAGCAGCTACTTGGGCCTCGCCTCATACCTTTATTTCTCATTATAAGGTGGATGTTGTTTCCAGGGGAAGAGCATCCTTTGGCTCAGCGGTGCTCCGGAACATCCTTCCATGACGGCCACTTAAGATTCAGGTAGCTGGGGACTCTGTCCCACAGGTTGCAGACAAATGAAGTCTACCTACTTCAGATTTAGAAGTTATGTACTCACCATAACGTTCCATCTGAGTAGGTGACTTCATTTGGATGCAACCATCCCCCTGACCTTTATAGAGCGAGTATTTATGCTTGGTTCATGTACTGTAGTCAGTATTATTTAGGCAAACTCAATCTGAGGTCAGTCAGGGCTTGGCAAGGGGTTATGGGTAAGAGGGAGGAGCTAGGAGCTCGGAGCCTAAGCTTTTGAAATGCCGGCTCGGATCCGAGGTCGGATCCGATACCCACAGGTTGCATCCAAATGAAGTCACCTACTCAGATGGAACGTTATGGTGAGTACATAACTTCTAATTCTAGGATCATGGATAGATATGGGAAATGCATGTTTAGTTCAGCGACTTTTTCTCTGCGATCACTGAACTACTTAACCCATTTTACGAGACTACAAAGAGATCTCCTAAAAGAGTTAGGAGATACTCTCCAGGGTACGGTAGCTGCAGGGGTTGCCGACAAAGTCAACACACAGCTCGCTACCCTAAACTCAGTTGTGAACTCATCCATGCATCTCATATCTTATGCAGCTGTTGGTTCCAGTAGAGCCGCTAGTTCAGGCATTGCTTTGTGAAGACAAGCCTGGATGCATCTCTGTTCCTTTGCGGAACCCTTTAAGTCTTCCTTTATCAACACCCCATTCAGTGGCTCATCACTGTTTGGGCCTAAAGTAAAGGAAACTTTAACCAGGTGTGAGCAGGAAGGCAAGACCTTATCTGCCGTTGGAGTCTGTTTTTCTACCCCTACTCGACCCTACCCCAAGGGCCCTAGGGGAGGGAAAATGTGGTTCCGAAAAGCACAGGGAGCCTTTCAGGACACACATGGAGAATCCCCCTCTAGAGGCAGAGGAGGGTGTTATAACAGAAGACACCACCCCCGTGGCAGAGGGGGTCTGCAGCAACAGGGTAACAGGGGTCAGTTCTTTGGTCAACCCTACCAGCGCCCCTGAAAGGGGGCCCGGCTATTCAGCTCTGGAGGCAGTCGGGGGTTGCTTGTTTTTGTTCCCAGAAGCCTGACTAAACATAACATCAGATATATGGGTATAAAGCATAATTTCCAGAGGATATTTCATACCGTTCTCTTCCCCTCCCATTCATGTAAACAGAACCCCAGATGTTCCACCCAGTCTCAGGGAACAAGCAATCGTAGAGGTCCACAAATTGCTAGAAAAAACAGTCATCCAACCAGTCCCGGCAGACCAAGTTGGATTTGGAACTTACTCAGGATTCTTTTTGGTACCAAAGAAAACAGGGGACTGGAGACCAATCTTGGACCTCAGCAGACTCAACCAGTTCATAAAGAAAGAGAAGTTCCGAATGGTCACGCTTCATTCCATTCTTTGCTTCTTAGGGAAAGGCGATTGGATGTGCTCCATAGATCTCAAGGATGCGTACTATCACATAAAGATGAACAGATGCTCCAGAGATCACCTGCATTTCTGGCTGGGAGCCAATCATTACCAGTTCTGAGCCCTGCCCTTTGGTCTCACTACAGCCCCCAGAGTGTTCACCAAATGCATGGCAGTGGTCACGGCTCACCTGAGGCGTCTAGGATTCCAGGTGTTTCCATACCTAGATGATTGGCTCCTCACTGCTACCTCCAGGCATCAATTGACTCAGGCAACACAATACACTCTGACACTCTGCCATCAATTAGGCATTACAATCAACTTCGAAAAGTCTGCCTTATCGCCATTGCAGCATACCGTTTTTATAGAAGCAGAGTTAGATACCTCAACTACCACTCTACGTCTTCCAATCAAAAGAGTCTCACTTCTCTGCCAACATGTCAGCTCACTGGTGTCAAAGAACAAAGCTATAGCAACAGAGGTCTTGAAGGTGCTAGGTTTGATGGCGGCAGGAATCCTGGCTATACCACTCGCAAGGATGCATATGCAAATTCTTCAATGGCTCCTCTTTGCTCAGTGGTCTTACCAGAAACTACCGATGCACCACATGATTCTCATCACGGATTCTTGCAAGAGAGACCTTAGGTGGTGGTTGAAGTCTCTTCATGTCACAATCGGAAGACCCTTTGCCCCCCCCCTCCCACTAGCCACAGTGACCTCGGACGCTTCCCTGATAGGGTGGGGGGGGGGCATTTTCAGGGAAAGACTGCCCAAGGCACATGGACGGATCAAGAGTCACATCTGCATATCAATGTTCTGGAGTTGAGAACGGTACTTCTGGCATTGCAGTACTTTCAGGACTCTCTTCCTCTAGGAACTATTGCAATTCAGACTGACAACATGTCAGTAGTCTGGTACTTGAACAAGCAAGGTGGAACCAAGTCTTACCCCCTTTGTCGACAAGCCCTCAGGGTCTGGCAATGGGCTATCTCATCCCAGCATTTTCTGTTAGTAATGCACATCCCAGGGAAATCCAACATGATAGCGGACAAGCTAAGCAGGGCGATATTGCTCCCTCATGAGTGATCTCTCAAACAACAGGTTGCGGAGTTGATTTTCCACAAATGGTTCTAGCCTTGCTGCGACCTCTTTGCCAGCCACATCAATTCAAAATGCAGAAGCTACTTTGCCCTAATACCACCTCTGGGACATCCACCGAGAGATGCACTCGTACACGATTGGCCCCCAGGTCTCCTTTATGCATTCCTACCCTTCCCATTGATACCCAAATTTTTACAGAAAGCAAAATCGCTGGGAAGGACTGTTATCCTCATAGCCCCCTACTGGCCTCAACAGATTTAGTTCCCATTTCTCCACCATCACCTGTTGGAAGATCCATGGATCCTGGACCCAGTTCCGGACCTTCTGACGCACCTGTCAGGGGGACCTCCATCCTTCCCTGCAGTCCCTGAAACTGACTGCTTGGCTAATCCACTTCCCCTAATTGCCAGGCTTCATTCAATTTCAGAAGATACAAGACAAATTCTCTTGTCTTCTCACAAGCCATCCACCAGGAAATTATACTGCAGTAAGTGGAAAAGGTTCTCAATCTGGGCCAACACACAGAAAATTGACCCTTTCCGAGCTCCGCTGTCATCCATTTTAGAATTTTTTACAAAAGATTTTTAAGGAAGGTGCAACAGCTGCTACAGTTCGAGTCCAGTTAGCTGCCATCTCAAATTTCCACCTTGGATTCGGTGGCTCGAATGTTATGGGCCGTAAGTTATCTAAAACCTTTCTTAAAGGTGTTCTTCACATGAGACCTCCTGTCAAAATTCCTTATTATCCCCGGAATTTGAACTTTATGATGTCTCAAATTATTCTCCCCCCTTTTGAACCAGCATCTTCTTGTTATCTCAAATATTTATCCTGGAAAACTATTTTTCTAGTGGTTATTGCTTCTGCCCGCAGAGTGTCAGAACTCCAAGCATTATCTGTCAGACCACCTTGCATGATCTTCCATTCTGATAGAGTATCTCTCAGAACAAACCCCTCATTTTTGCCTAACGTCTGTTCTGAATCTAATATCAATCAGGTCATTGAGCTGCCAGTCTTTTTCCCCAACCACTCTAACAAATTGGAATATGTGCCGCACAAACTTGATGTACACAGACAGCTCAGATTTTATCTTGACAGAACTAAGGATATTAGAAAATCAGATCAACTTTTTCTATCCTTCTCAGAAGCCAGAAAAGGTAATCCACTGGCTAAAACAACTTTATCTAAATGGGTATCAGATTGTATATCCTTTGTTTATGCGAATGCGAGCATGCCATTGACACACAAACCTAAGGCTCATTCTACCAGAGCCATTTCTACGTCTTCTGCCTTTCAAGCAATTGCCCTTTGACAAATATTTGTGCTGCAGCCACGTGGTCTAAGCCTCATACCTTTATCACACATTACAAAGTAGATAAGGCTTCCAGGGACAGATCTTCTTTTGGTTCCACAGTACTGAAAAACGTACTTCCATGAGCCACCCAAGATTGAGGGTGCTAGGAACGCTACCCATCAGTGAGAATAAACAGCGAGATTTAACAACTTCACATAAAGAAGTTATGTACTCACCATAACGTTCCATGTGAGTTGTTTATCTCGCCTTTATTCTCACGTCCCTCCCTCCTTCCCCGTCTTGGCTGACAGTAGACTTAGAGGCTAGTACTATCCTGGCTCCTCAGTACTTCTTTACTTTGGAAAGTGTTTCCCTTTTAGAGTAGGATAAAGGTATATATATATATATATATATATATATGTGTGCGTGTATATATATATGTGTGTGTATATATATATATATATATATATATATATATATATATATATATATTTGCAGCAAACAAGATCTGAGGTAATTCCAACAGTGCACTGTGGGATAAGGGGCTTGGTCTCGAGCTACTGGCAAACCTTGAGCTTTGCTATTGGCCGTGTCAGATCCGAGGATCGGCTCCGAACCCATCAGTGAGAATAAAGGCGAGATAAACAACTCACATGGAACGTTATGGTAAGTACATAACTTCTTTTTATCTTCTGTGCTAATGCTTATTGCACTTGGATATTGAGATTTAAATATACATCTTGTTGAACATTTAAATTTTACCCTTGTTCAAACCTATTTTTAATTTAATTTCTGAATGGTCAGGTGAGAATTATGGCTCAATAAATACGAGATCCATTTTGGAAAATGCATTGCAAGTAAGAATTATTGACCGTGTTTTGTGTATATTGTGAAAAAGAGAATTCCTTTTTTGAATGGTTGATGCATCTGTCATATGTAAATATCTATCAAGTCTACTGCATAGACATGATACTGTTCTGTCAATAGTTGAATGTAAAACAGCATTTCATGGTCCTATTTTTATAATGTTATGGTTAGGATACTTTGAAAGTAATGGAAATCCATAAAACGCTAAAGGGTGCTTAACCTAAGCAAAACCTAGACCTTTATTTATATTATTGTTCATTATTATTATTTTGCATTTGTTTACCAGGAAACTACAATTGGGTGCATAGACCCTTTTCAGAAGAGGCTCAAGGAGAAGAGCTCTACAAAAAATTACATTACTTTACTGACTTAATAACCAAATGGTACTATGTATGTCAGATGCACAGTATAATTTATTTAAATTTGTTAATCACAGTAGAACACTGATCAGAAATGACCAGTTTCAGTCTTAGCCCAGGAAAGCATTAAAGTTTGACAATTGCAGAGATATAGTGCAAGATGTAAAGTGTATGTTATTATGCTTGTTGAGAATATACAGAAATATGTGCATATATGCAGTTTCTGTAGAGTTACAAAGACAGGTGAGCTGGTTTATAATATATATATATATATATATATATATATATATATATATATATATATATATATATATATATATATACACACACACACATACATATATTGCATTGTTACATATACAAACATATCGTTTAGCAGAGGATTTTATAGATGGCTGAGATTGCTTACACTACAGACTTAGAGTCTGAAGTACTTTAGCAGTGCATTAGTATGAAGAGTTTTAAGTATAGAGATGTTAAAGCAGAGGAAGTAAGGAATGTGTCAGTAAGTGGGAGTTTATAGTTTGGTTAGATTGTATGATTTTAGATATTACACTGGCAGTTTATCATTTTTAGGAAGTGCATAATAGAGAGTATAGATGTATAGTCAAATAAGCAAATGTGATGATGCCGTCATCTACAGGACTAGGAGGAAGGCAAAATGTTAGAAAGGGAGGAGAACTGGAGAAGCTATAATGTGAGGAAATTATAATGAGTTAGCACTGAGACAGAGAAAAATTGCAGCATATAACTAAGTGGGTGAAAGTTACCACCACCTGTAAGATAGAATAGTGTGCTTGCCATTTAGGAGATGGAAGGTAAGGGGGAGGGGACTCCACTGGTTGGGATGAGCAGTGACAATTGTATATGTTGAGGAGGTGGATTTTTAGCTTAGTTTCGAATTGGTGTGTATTGATAATGTCATGTAGTGGTATAGGAAAGGAGTACCACAGTTTGACTATGTAGCAGAAGTCTGAAGCAGCCCTTGAGATCTGATGGTTTGAGTTACATTTGATAGGAAGTTATCAGAGGATCTCAGTTATTGAGTGGGAGTGATACCATGACCTGAAAGAAGTTAGAGAGAGGTATTTAGTATATATTTATTTATATATATATTTATGTGTGTATATAGATGTATATATTTATGTATATATATATAAAATTTATATATATATTTATATTTATATATAAAATTTATATATATATTTATATTTATATATATATAATTTATATATATATATTTATATTTATATATATAATTTATATATATATATTTATATATATAATTTATATATATTTAAATATATATATATATATATATATATACATATGTGTGTATATTTATATAAATATGTATATATATATATATATATATATATATATATATACATACATATATTTATATATATATATATATATATGTATATATATTTATATATATATTTATATATATATGTATATATATATATATATATGTGTATATCTATATATATATATATATATATATATATATATATATATATATATATATATATATATATATTTATATGTGTGTGTGTATGGGAACACTTTATAATCTCGAAGTTCTGAAATACCAAATTTCAGAATCCCGAGATCATAAAGCCAAAAGTTCTAAATACCAAAACCCCAGAAGGGCGAATTTCAAAATCCTGACGTACGAACATGTTGAAATAGCACTTCTGGTGTTGCTGTGTTTGAATGGAATTTCAGGTAAGTATGTATGTTTAAGGGTGTTGGTTAGGGGCTTTAGTGTGTGTCAGTGTGTGTTGTGACTGTGATGTGTGTGTACAAAGGGAATGTAGGTGTGTGGTGGTGTTTTTGTGTGTTTGTCTGTGTAGTGCGACCCTGGAGTTAGTATATTTAAGTAGGGGGTGGTGTGAATTCACTCATTTGTGATTGAAGCTGGATTGTCTTTTAAAAGCAGTCATCAAACTGTTGTGAGGTACAGGGGAAATAAATATAAATCTATGTATTATGCACCCACTTATAAATAAATATACATGTAGTGCATGTATATGCACACATATAAGTAAGCGTATGTGTGTGTGTGTGTGTGTGTGTGTGTATAAACAGTCCATAAACTTGATTGCTGTTATTCCTTTTGTTCATTTCCTGGCAAACATCCTGGGATGTCTTGATTTTGGATGTCTACAGATTTTTTTGTAACTTTGTAGCTGTTTGGGTTGCAGTTAAAACCTGAGAGTAAGAGTTTTATTCAAGTAAATCATGGTGTATGTGAAGATGCTGCATTTATTAAAGCCTTATGACCACTTTTAGTGGTGAAGGATTCCTTTCACTTTATATTGTTTAAAACATCAGCAAATGTATGTATTTTATAAACAGTTTTATTTATTCATTACATTGTCAGTTTGAAATTAACATAAATCCATTAATAACGGGGGAAAAACAGATTACAATAGTGCTTTCCTGTATTGCATATATACATTATACATATAGTTTCTACCATAACCCTGTCCTTTTACTCTTGTGCATTAGAACATACTCCTGTTTTTTTTTCAGTTTCTTGTAGGTTGCTTATATTAGTTATGCATTTGATCTTTATTTTATATGTATTGTTCCCAAATATGTATGTATTTGTTCTTATGAAAATTAGATGCTCTTCAAAGTCAGTATTGTACTGATTCTTGGATATTCCTGCCATGCAGAAGCCTGTGACTTAGCCCAATTTCCACAGACTTTACATCATCCCAAGCTGACGAGCATCCAAAGACCAGCATCTGGATGTCAGAGTATAAGAAGTGTGTCTGTCAGCTCCATTTTCATTTTGTGCTAGCCATGCAGTCTGATGCACTTGATGTTTGCCCCTGTCTGTTGATCAGCTTGTATTTCCCAGAGAACCATCTTCCAGTTAGATAGGTATCTGCTTGGGAAATTTTGCTACTAATTTAATGTTCAGAAAAGTCAGTTGCCTGAAGTGTGGGAAACAAATTCTGCATTAAGATTTTAACTCAGTTTGTCTGTTTTGCATGGAGCCTCAGCACATCTTTTACTATTCTGACTGTGCACAATTCCATGCAAAAACTCTCAAATGTAAGGCTGAGATACTCACTGCATATATGGAGTCTTCCTCTTCAGTTTCCTCAGTGTTGCAGTCCACTTCTAATGCAGTGCCTCCACAGACTCAGGTGCCTGCTAACATCATTCCAAAAAAATGGAAAGTCAAAAAGGCCAAGGACCCTGCTGTTACTAAACTAGTATCAACTGTAGGTCTTAATTCAACCAGCGATCCTGGTGAGGTGCCTTTGCAGCTACCTGGTCTGGCAACTCCTAGGCTGATACCCTCTGTAGTGACCCCTTGGGAGGCCACTACAGTTTCAAGCCTACCTATGGATGCTACCGTGGCACACGTCAATCAGTTCTGAGGTCACTCTGCAGGCCTCAGCTTCTGATGTCTGCACCATGGGTCTCAAGGGAAACTGCCTCTGTTTCCTTTCTACCATAGCTGCAACTAAAGTCACTGTCAGACCACCTCATCCTGTGGTCACCAGCTTAAAACAGGCACCCAAACTGAAGCAGATCACCACTTTTTCTTCACTACTGTCTCTGACCACTTCTTCTCAGACCAAAGCCCAATGCCTCCTTAAAATAACTCAGGAGTGTGTTGCCTTCATGAAATCTAGAGAGCCCTCTTTTCTTCCACCTCTGAGGCCTCCCCGTCCAAAAGAAGCAGGGGTAGTAGCTTTTCAGGTGTAGGAAGATTCCTCTAGCTCTGAGGATGAGGACGAAGTGTCTTACTCTGGCCAGTTGTCACCTCAAGCTTACTCAGACAACAAACTCTCTTCTTCCTCCCCCTGTGGACCTTTTCTTTGAGAATACCCTGCATAGAATGAAGGAGTTTTTCAGTTGGGAAAGTAAGCAGTTCTTTCAGGCCCAGACCCACTACAGGAAACTGCAAAGCTTGCCTTCACCCAGACCACTAGTTATTCCTCTTGTACACATTGTATTGGATTATGTCTTTGAAGACATTGCTTTACACCCTGATTCTCTTCCTCCTGCTCCTAGGAAGCTAGACAGATTTTTATACAGTGCTTGAATCTCACAAGCACCTACACAAAAACCCAAAATCTGATTCTTCCGTAGTTTTACTTTATTTTTCATTTATCTTTTTTGGCAAGGTTAGTGTCCCACTAGGCTATTAGCTGCTTTTCAGGGAAGACCCGAGGTGGTATTTATACTACTAGTGGAAATTTGGCCAGGGCATAAGGGGACTTCCCCTGCTTTTTTCGATAGGTAGCGTGGGATTTTTTACATCCACCTGAGCTACCACCAACTCAAACATATGAGGCCTCGGGTTAGTCTCATCCGAAAGACAGCACACTCAGGAGTGCAGCACCCCTTATGCTGCTCTGCAATGTCAGTAATCAGTCTACCTGGTGTGGGAATAAAAGCCACAGCCTTCTGCACCAAAGGCAAATATGCTGTTTGTTGTGCTACTGTCACTCCTCCACTGTCAGCGTACAATCTGTACTGAATCCACAAAATGTGAACCTAATGGACCAATAAAACATCCCCTGCCTAATAATAGGAAAACTAGATTATTATGCAGATTTGGGAAGAAAGCTCATACCTCTGCCTCCCTGAGAATGAGAGCTTTGAGTTGTCAATTCCATGTGCTGACGTACAGTGAATCTCTTTAAGACAAAATGCTTAGGAAAAGGAAATGTATGAGATAGCTAGAGAAGCCACACAACTCTCCAGACACTTCCTAAAATGTTGCTGTGATGCCTTATATGCTTCTTACAATGCAGTTGCCACTAGTTCTGTCATCCACAGACATGCATGGCACAAGACCCACCCCTGGAGGATCAGGTAAAGGCTGAATTACTGGATGCTGTATTAGACAAGAATTTTCCTTTTGGTTCTCCAGCTGGACAAGTTTTTGAGAAATTGGATAAAAAAAGGGAAGCAAATTAAAACTTGAAAGAATTTTATCAGTCTCCAACCCCAAGGCACAGTAGGAATTATACTTCTATACCTTGGCCTTTTCTACCTAGACAAGACAAGGGGAGGTCTCCTTGTGGCAAAAGACCATGACAGTCTAAGAGATGGCAATCAGAACAATCACACAGAGCAGGAGGCCCTAAAGACCCCACCCAACATGGAAAACAGCTGTGATTTTGTTCAACCTCACCCTCCCCTACCCCATTCCCACCCTCCTCTCCAAACCTGTGGCAGGAAGACTCTGTTTCTTCCTAAACCAATAGAAATCCATCACCAGGGACCTATGGGTTCTCATCATCATGGAGAAGGGGTGGGTACAACAAGAGCAACAAAACCTCCTACCAACTGCCCTCATGGAGCTATTTCACTAATGATCCATTCAGCCTGTCCATCCAGGACAAGAGAGAAAAGGCTTCTACTCGGATATGTTCATGTCCCTATACAAGGCAGTCACAGAAAGTACTTATGGTTTTATAGCACTAGGTTCCCACTTCCAGTTCTGTGCTTTACCATTTGAGCTATGTACTGCTTCCATTGTTTCTGTTAAATGTCTAGCTTCTCTGATAGCACATTGCAGAACTGTAGAGGTTCATGTTTACTCCTGCTTAGACAACTGTCTTATTCAGGGAGGATCCATAGCAGAGACCCTAGATGCCCTACAGCTCACCATAGACTACTTTTAGAAGGTAGGTCTGACCTTACAGCTTAAAAAGATGGTGCTGACAGATGCCCTTCTTATACCCTGATGTCCAGATATCAGTCTTTGGACATCCACCAGCCAGGGGTGATGGAAACACTGTGGAAATCGAGCAAGTCATTGGGTTCGAGAGAGAGAGAGAGAGAACTCCTAATACTGCTAAAACCACACTGAAGGAGCAAAAAACCAGTATAAATCCAATGCTCTTTATTGTAGGTAAGCGCTTTCGCAACCAGCCCTGGTTGCTTCCTCAGACCAAAGATTACAAAAAGACTTCATCCCAAACTTTAAAAGCCTTGAATCCTGTGTCACCTGAGTATGACCAATTAATTAATTAAATGAGTTAGAAGAACAAGTACATTCAAAATGCAAATACACTCAAAAAGCACCAAATTTCATTCAAGGCAATATATATAAAAACCAGCATATAATATAATGTAAAAGCAACATACAAAGAACATGCATAAAAATGCAATATATATAAAAATATATAAAAATAAAATAAATAACCTGCTATACTATCTAACATACTAATACTACCCTATCTGTAAATCACTAATGAAACAGCTTTCTTCCTAATATTCAAAAATACTGTATATATAAATAAAGAAAAAACATCTAACGTATACTATATTATATGTTGTCTAAACATAGTCTAACTATAAAAATGCTGGTATAGCCCTATCTATAAATCACAAAATTAAATAGCTTTTTTCCTACCTTTCAACACGGGTTTCAGAGATGCATAATCATTCAGCCCAGGTAGCTTATGGACTGCTAACATAAAAATCCATCTCAACTCCCTTTGTTCAGTTCTGTTATTTAAATCTCCCATCCTAATGGTTTCAGTGACAGTGTCAATAATAGAAAAGTAAAAATAGTGATTCTCCCCTTGTTGTAACATGTGTTTAGCCAGTGCACTATGTTCCTGTTGTCTCCTAAAACAGTAAAGGTGGTCACGAATTCTCTCCCTTAATCGTCTGTTGGTCTTACCAACATAAAACGCACTTCAGCAGGCACAGTGGGCTAAATATATCACATTCCTACTCTCACAGTCACCTGAGGCCTTAAACTTGAAGGACTTCCCACTCGATGGATGGACAAACATGGTGTTAGTTTCTGCATACTGACAAAACGAGCATGTATTACATCTACCTAGTCCCATAGTTCATAATGGATCTATGTTCTAATCCATCTGTATAGCAGAGCATCTGCTTCAATGTTTTTCGATTTTTATAAATAAAACAAGGTTTCTCTCCTACTATTGCACTTACCCTATCATCATTCCCCAATATATGCCAAATATGATATATTATATCCTTAATCAAACGAGTATCAACTGAGTGTGTAATACTAAACTTCACTAATTGTTCTCTGCTCTTCATTCTCTTAGGGGTCATTTCCACTCCACCCATATTGGGACTAGAAAAATACAGTTTCCCTGAGGTGTTCCTTTTAGTTCTGGCTTCAGTGCATGCCTCATTTACCTCTCTTTCGTGGTAACTCCTGACTAGGAGCTCATCCCTCAGGGTCATCAAACTATTTTCAAAGTCCTAATCTCTTGCATGTAATTTTGACATGCGTATAGCTTGATTATTGACAACGTTCCTAAAAATATGGGGAGGGTACATACTAGTGTGGTGAACATAACTATTATGGTAGCAATCCTTCCGATACAATCTAGTGTACACATTACCAGTGGTTCCATCCAACTGTATTTTTATATCTAAAAACTCAATATGGGTACGAGATCTATTCATGGTAAAACCTAAAAAAATCAGTAGTTTTATTTAAATGTTCCACTACCCCCCCAAAAAAGGAACAGGTCATCTACAAAATGATGAAAAAATAAAATGTCACCTTTGAAAGCATTGTCATTCATCATATAAGTTTGCTCCCATTGCGCCATCACCAAATTGGCGTAGCTATTGGCTGTAGGAGTCCCCATAGCTACGCCTGACGTTTGTAGGAAATATTTCCCATCGAATGTAAAAGTATTAAATTCTAAGACAAGCTCTAACAAAAAAACTAATCAAATCAACCTTTTCTACACAAATTGAGCCTTCCTGTAGTAAGAAATCTCTTAGATAGCATATTCCTTTCTCATTAGGTATGCTAGTAAAAAGGGATATGACATCCAAAGTAACTAAAAACTCTTCCCCTCTAAGCCTATAATTATTTAAAAAGGCATAAAAACCTCTCAAAAAAATTTCTGAGTCCCGTAGTAAGTTATATTGTGTTATTAATGGTCTCAGTTGTTTTTCCAGATATACTGATACTGGCTCAGTAATCCATCCTGCCCCCAAAACAGTCGATCTAAAAAGGGGGGGGGGGGTTCAGAATGCATTTGTGAATTTTTGGAAGTCCAACAAAACTAGAGACAATAGGACATTCAACAATAAAATATTTAAGCAAATCTTCTTTTTATGTAATTTTCCAAAAAACAATTTCTAACTTGACAGTTAAAACTGTCTACCAGCATATTGACCTCTTTTACATCAATCATCCTATACACATTCACATCTAACAGTAAATTATTTATAGCTTTTAAATAAAACAGTCTGTCCATTACTACTACAGAATGTCCCTTCTCAGCAGGCTTTATAATTATTTCTCTATCATTCTTGAGTCTATTTAGAGCTTGTTTTTCACTAAACGTCATATTGTAAAATTTCCTTTCCCTCCAATTAGAGCGAAACATTTCATATAACTCATTTTCACAAGCTTTCACAAAAATCTCTAAACTAGAAGGAAGAACAGGCATAAAAACTCTAGGCTTCTTGAATAAGTTCCCTTCAATATTATTTGTATTACTTACACCATATATCACTTCTGATGCTGTGTTGCGTGCAAAAAGTCTCAGTTCAGTCAGTGTATCAGGTAAATCTGCCTGTGCTGCAGGAATGAAGCCCAAGCCCTGTTCAGTACATCGGCTTCATCTTTGTCCAGTATTCTTTTCGAAATATTATAAACTGAGTGTTCTGTCACATTTTCTTCAGGGTCTGCACTTATCCTTCCCCTAGCGACAGTTTCCTTTTGAATCTCCTTACTTCTGGCTCCATTTCTAAGCTCCTCTTCGAACGTGTGTTGAAGGGGAGGGGCAGGACCAGAAAAGAATGTGCCCAATTGGTATAGGATTCAGGTTCCACTATAGCTATCTCCTTATTGGCCGTAAGGACCTTCAGTCTTACTGTCTGTTCAATTGTCGAACCTAACAATGTATTCACATTAGTGGACTCTATCCCTTGCTGTAGTGATTTTAAGGGGATAGTATCATTGACAGATGACAAAATGGCTTCATTAGAGCCAGATGTAGTAGGTCGAAGTTGTTGATCTCTATTCCTAACCATATTGACACCTCTTTCCATCTGGGGAGCATTCGCCCTCTGTTCTTTTGGCCATGCAAAGACATTACCCTTTTGGAAATCGGCTACATCTCTTTTGAGTTTCTTCTGTTTCGTTTGTAGCAACTTGCATTCATGAGAGCTAATCTTTTCAATTAATTCAGAGATACAAACATTTTATTATTTATTTATTTTACATTTGTTGACCGGGCTAGTCTAGCTGGATATATGTCCATTTTCAGTAGAGGCCCGGGGAGAAAAGCTCCAAATTATTAGTACATCAATTAATAAAGTGTAACAATAAAAATAAATGGAGATGTAATGGAAACCGGAAAAAAAAAATAACTGGTTTTACCATCTATCAGGCTAGCTTGTGAATTTTTATACAATGTTTCTTGTGCAGTATGTATTTTTTCACCTAATTCATTTTCTAAAGGTGAAAAAAAGTCAATAATCAGTTGCATATATTGAATGCTAGTAACTATATTCAACTGTTGCCATTTAACTAATAGCTCAGGATATAGAGTCCCATAAGATGGCATATTTAAACCACGTAAGCCCCTAGGGACTACTTTAAGTTTTATACTGGCTTCCATATGCATCAGTTGGTATTGCAGTCTCTTCAGCCTGTACAGGTCATTCTCTAATGTCCGTAATTGTTGTCGAATATCCATATGCTCCTGAACCTCATCTCTTCCATAGTCTACAGGAGAAGTAAAGTCACCTTTCAGAAGGGGATTAGAGTCCATAGAAAGCAGTTGCGTAAAACATTGCAGGCATACATTCCCATCATGTCGTTCAGTAGAAAAATCCATGTTGTCAGCTCCTACTGCCATGATTAACTAGGCTGGAACACCACACAAAATACACAGTAAAAACAGAAAATGTGAATGTGTATAGGATGATTGATGTAACAGAGGTCAATATGCTGGTAGACAGTTTTAACCGTCAAGTTAGAAATTATTTTATGGAAAATTATATAACAGAATATTTGCTTAAATATTTTATTGTTGAATGTCCTATTGTCCCTAGTTTTGTTGGACATCCAAAAATTCACAAATGCATCCTGAACCCCCCTTTTAGACCGATTGTTTCGGGGGCAGGATAGATTACTGAACCAGTATCAGTATATCTGGAAAAATAACTGAGACCATTAATAATACAATATAACCTGATACTACGGGACTCAGAACATTTTTTGAGAGATTTTTATGCCTTTTTAAACAATTATAGGCTTACAGAGGAAGAGTTTTTAGTTACTTTGGATATCATATCCCTTTTTACTAGCATACCTAATGAGAAAGGAATATGCTATCTAAGAGATTTCTTACTACAGGAAGGCTCACTTAGTGTAGAGAAGGTTGATTTGATTAGTTTTTTTGTTAGAACTTGTCTTAGAATTTAATGTTTTTACATTCGATGGGAAATATTTCCTACAAACGTCAGGCGTAGCTATGGGGACTCCTACAGCCAATAGCTATGCCAATTTAGTGATGGCGCAATGGGAGAGAACTTGTATGATGAATGACAATGCTTTCAAAGGTGACATTTTATTTTTTTGTCGTTTTGTGATGACCTGTTCCTTTTTTTTTGGGGGGGGGGGGGGTAGTGAAGAAAGATTGTGTGAATTTGTGGAACATTTAAATAAAACTACTGATTTTTAGGTTTTACCATGAATAGATCACGTACCCATATTGAGTTTTTAGATATAAAAATACAGTTGGATGGAACCACTGGTAATGTGTACACTAGATTGTATCGGAAGGATTGCTACCGTAATAGTTATGTTCACCACACTAGTATGTACCCTCCCCATATTTTTAGGAACGTCATCAATAATCAAGCTATACGCATGTCAAAATTACATGCAAGAGATAAGGACTTTGAAAATAGTTTGATGACCCTGAGGGATGAGTTCCTAGTCAGGAGTTACCATGAAAGAGAGGTAAATGAGGCATGCACTGAAGCCAGAACTAAAAGGAACACCACAGGGAAACTGTATTTTTCTAGTCCCAATATGGGTGGAGTGGAAATGACCCCTAAGAGAATGAAGAACAGAGAACAATTAGTGAAGTTTAGTATTACACACTCAGTTGATACTCGTTTGATTAAGGATATAATATATCATATTTGGCATATATTGGGGACTGATGATAGGGTAAGTGCAATAGTAGGAGAGAAACCTTGTTTTATTTATAAAAATCGAAAAACATTGAAGCAGATGCTCTGCTATACAGATGGATTAGAACATAGATCCATTATGAACTATGGGACTAGGTAGATGTAATACATGCTCGTTTTGTCAGTATATAGAAACTAACACCATGTTTGTCCATCCATCGAGTGGGAAGTCCTTCAAGTTTAAGGCCTCAGGTGACTGTGAGAGTAGGAATGTGATATATTTAGCCCACTGTGCCTGCTGAAGTGCGTTTTATGTTGGTAAGACCAACAGACGATTAAGGGAGAGAATTCGTGACCACCTTTACTGTTTTAGGAGACAACAGGAACATAGTGCACTGGCTAAACACATGTTACAACAAGGGGAGAATCACTATTTTTACTTTTCTATTACTGACACTGTCACTGAAACCATTAGGATGGGAGATTTAAATAACAGAACTGAACAAAGGGAGTTGAGATGGATTTTTATGTTAGCAGTCCATAAGCTACCTGGGCTGAATGATTATGCATCTCTGAAACCCGTGTTGAAAGGTAGGAAAAAAGCTATTTAATTTTGTGATTTATAGATAGGGCTATACCAGCATTTTTATAGTTAGACTGTTTTTAGACAACATATAACATAATATAGTATACGTTAGATGTTTTTCTTTATGTATATATACAGTATTTTTGAATATTAGGAAGAAAGCTGTTGCATTAGTGATTTACAGATAGGGTAGTATTAGTATGTTAGATAGTATAGTAGGTTATTTATTTTTATATATTTTTATATATATAGTATTTTCATGTATGTTCTTTGTATGTTTCTTTTACATTATATTATATGCTGTTTTTTTATATATTGCCTTGAATTAAATTTTGTACTTTTTGAGTATATTTACAGTTTGAATGTACTTGTTCTTTTAACTCATTTAATTAATTAATTGGTCATAGTCATGTGACACAGGATTCAAGGCTTTTAAAGTTTGGGATGAAGTTTTTTTGTAATCTTTGGTCTGAGGAAGCAACCAGGGCTGGTTGCGAAAGCGCTTACCTACAATAAAGAGCATTGGATTAATACTGGATTTTACAGTGTTTTTTTTGCTCCTTCAGTGTGGTTTTAGCAGTATTAGGAGTTTACGTTTTTTCTGGACCTTATAGTCTGAGCAAAAGGGGGCATAGCTAGTGAACCTGTGCTAGCCTTTCCCAGGTGTGTGTGTGTGTGTGTGTGTGTGTGTGTGTAAATCAAATCTCAGAGTGTGTGTGAAGCTACTTGACCAGGGACACTGAGCAGTGGTTGGACAGAGAGGGTGCTGGAGGTCTTGGCTTGGCCACTCAGCTGAGATCTCAATTCTATAGCTCTACCAGCAGGGAGTCTTACTGGGGATCTGGAGAAAGAGGGAAAAAACAGCCCCGGACTGACTCTGGTTTCTGTGTGCTCTTAAGGGAAATTGCACTTTACTGTGTGTGTACTTGTCATCCTCCCAATGTGTACATCCCCCACTGTTGCCAGTGGTGAAGATTGAGGCTCCTTGATTACTAGGCCAGTGGTGGGGTATCACATATTAATTTTTCTCCTGCTCCAAAGACTCAAGCTAGTGTTTCAAGTGACCCTTGAGAAACGCTGTTTGAGAGGGGTTGCCACCTATCTGTGAGTATCTTACCCCATTCCATGTATTGAGATTTTAGATGTCTTGGAATTGCTGACCCCAGTACGGTGCCACAGCTGTCTTGGAATTGCTGACCCCAGTACAGTGCCACACTGTCCTGTCATATGCCTGCAGCCCAAGGCCCCACCATAGTAATTTGGATGTTTGCTGGCTGGCTCTCTGTAGCCATAGATCCCCCTCAGACTCCCCCTGCCTCTTACTGCATATACTTAGCACCAGGGCCTCCCTGTCATGGTAAGGTTTCATCATGTTAACATGGTAGAATTTATGCCCCTGCCTCCTGTCTAGCAGTTGGACCATGTAGTTAACATCACAGACCTTTCTTACCACTTTGAATGGTCCCTCCCAAGCTGCCTGCAGCTTGTTGTGTCTGACAGAAATTAGAACCATGACCTGCTGCCCCACAGCATACTCTCATGTGCTTGAACATTCCTGTCATACCAGACCTCATTCTGCTGTTGGGCATCTGCCAGGTTCTCCTGGGCAAAGCCTATGATTTCCCTGAGCCTTGTCCTGAGGTTTAGGAGATATGCCACAACAAACTCCTTGCAGGATTCACACACACCCTCCTACTCATCATGAACAGCAACTCAAAGGGTGAAAATCCCTGTGGATTCCTGGGGTACCTCACTATAAGCAAACAATAGATGGA